>NC_136001.1:33303991-33338991 GCF_048128805.1 Centroberyx gerrardi
ACAGACATTATCAAAGTAACCAAACCTATTACAGCCCCAAAATGCAGTAGATACCGAATACAATACAATTAATTAAAACTCAGATTGTCTGTTCTGTAGTATTACTCCCTGTACTGAGACCTCAGTCAATCAACTAGAGAATGAAAACTTCTTTCCATTCACATTTTTCATTTGGGGATTCCCATTTGTTGGAAGCCGCCTCTGGTTCTGGGTTTTGCTCCGTCATCATCGCATCGTGGTCAGAAGACAGGTGGAGCTTATTTTTCTCCCAGGCAGCTGGCGGCTTGGCGTCTGCAGTAGAGATGCTCCTCTCTCCTCCCCCCGACACTCAGTCCCCACATTTAGAGCAGACTAGTTGTAACAAAGGTATAAATGGCAAATGTAGTGAAGTAAAAAGTAGATTACTGGCTCAAAAATATACTCGAGTAAAGAGTAGAAGTACAGTTTAAAAAAAATAACTAAAAGTACTCGTTCCTTAAAAAAAACGACTTTTTTACTCGTGTGTGTTACTTGTACTGCGTTACTACCCACCCTGCTTAATGCACCAAAACTCTCACTGCCTTTTTCACATTAAAACAAATGCGGAGCGGCCGCAAGGAACACAGAAGGCGATCGCTCTCGAAAAAAAAAAAAAAGCTCTGCACTCGGCGGCTTTTTTTGACAGAGTGGAGCGCTTTCAAAAGTTGAGAAAGGTTCAACTTTTCAGAAAAGCGCCAAATGACTCAGCCAACCAATCACAATGAAGGAGAGGCGGGGTCTCATGCTACGTAGGCTGGCTGTTTCCCACAACAACAAAGATGGAGAAAGTGCCGCTGGACAAACTGGTCGTTGTAGTGTATAAGTGAATATTCAGACTTTTTTTTTTGTTGGAATATCCAGTCCAAGGCTCAAGCAAGGATGGACAGACAGAGACAAGAGAGAGAGAGAGAGCGAGAGAGAGAGAGAGAGAGAGAGAGAGAGAGAGAGAGAGAGACAACTTTGAACTTTTGAAAAAATAAAATACAAATTAGGTGTGTTTCCGTCAGTTCAGCTGAAGGTGAACATCAACATGAAGGACAACATCATCATGTTATATCTATCAACACAGTAATCTGATAACACACACACACACACACACACTCACACACACACACACACACACACACACACACACACACTCTAATCTGATACCAGCTGTAAGCCACAGGCATGGTGGTGACAGTATGTTTCCATAACAGAAAACTGTCAGTTCCAGCCTTGCAGTGAACTGGAAAAGACAAATTTGGACAAAAATAGCTGCTGGACAACAACGCCACACACACTATTTTTATTATGGAAACTATTTGTAAGCTTATTTATCCAGGGTGTTATACCGGCTACAGCGCTGTCACTATTTTACCAGCTAACTAGATTTTTAGAACAGAACAGGACTCTATTCATGGCCGGTTACCTGCTAAGTGGCTGGTGGAGAAAACCGACTTAAACAGCCGAAGTGAAGCTGCAGCTTTAACTTGTTCATCCCAGCTGAGCCATCTTGCAGCAAAATCACGATGAATCTCATCAAATGGGGGTCCGTGGTTACCTTGCGAGGCAGCTGGATTCGCGAGATCACGATCACGCGAGAATCCATCTTGCCAGTCTGCAAAGAACGGCACTGAAGGCTTCTCTGGATGGAAAAGATGTTTTCGCTCTTCTCCCGACTGGCTCCGGCAAGAGTTTGTTAATATGGTTCGTTGATCTGATAGACGGTGATAGACAGATGGTTCAGCCAATCACCTGCCAAGTATTTTTTGAAAGTGCCTGCCCTTTTCCAAACAGTTTCCAAGGACGACTTCCCAGATGGTTCTGTGTAACAAACCATCTGGTCCGTGGCTCTATGTGGACTAAACTAGGGTCCTTGATATGAAAAAGGTTGAGAGTCACTGCTGTAGAGTGTGACATACAGTATAGTCCTCTCTATCTAATTCTGTTCTGTGTCCATGTAATGTGTCCACCAAGATTTCTTGAGCAGGTTTGTTGATTAGCGGGTCCTTTGAGAGCCTCAAACAACTTTTGGAAACTGACACATGAAAAAAAAAAAAAAAAAGCTCATAACTCTACTACAACTTTCTCAGGGTTCTTTTTAATTTCAGTGGGTTTTTTTTACCCAATTTTCCCACAAGGACCATTAAAGTTTCATCTAATCTAGGCGAGCGAGAGGACTCAGTGTGGGTACTGTGTGTGTGTGTGTGTGTGTGTGTGTGTGTGTGTCTCTGTCATTCAAGACAGAGCTATGAAACAGAAACCAGGATCCTCAGAGGCACCGTGGGACAGAAATAATGAATCCATGACCTTAACATACAAGAACCTAAACATCAGCAGACAGGCAGCCCGCCTCGTTCAGCTCTGTTAAATCAAACTTCCCGCTAGTTAAAGCCATTTTCTCTGTTGCTGTCAGTCAGTGTTTTCTCACAGGAGACAGCAAGGCGACAGTTAGAGATCGTAAACAGAACTAGAGAACAAAAGCAGGGAATTGGAATCAAAAACGAGAAGTTAAATAAGGAAATAAAACTTATCTGGTGATAGGAAGTGTGAGAGTGTCACTTTTTTTCTGGTCATGTGGTGAAGAGAAGATGAAAACCTCGAGTGGTTTGATGATGCCACCGCGCGACAGAGGCGGCCAATCAGAGCGGAGAATTACAGAATGGGGACAGGGGAGCGGTGCATCATGGTCCTCCACGTGCGTTCTGAGCAAAACTGGGAAAAAAACAAGCGCCTGCACACACACACACACAGAGAAAAAAAAACACACACACACACACATAAACACATAGCCTACATACACACATTAAACACATTACGTAATGTATTGACCTCGCATGCCACATCATAACTTGAATTAACATGCATGGAGGACCAGGAGCTGCGAGGCTCGTTTGCCACGGACCGGTGGCTCTCTGGACCCCGGGCCCCCTACACAACCAGCTTCACATGACTCAAATTTCTCATTTCCGGCACCGTTAAGGCCGTGACGCACCGACAACACTTTGCAGCTATGTATTTGTTTTTCTGAAGTAAAATAGTTCTTGATAAAGGGGAACAGACAACATGATGAGGCAGCCGTGTTGGGGGTAACGTGTTACAAAGTAACTGGTTAAATGGTTAAATGTTTAATTTGTGCAAATTAAAAAAATGAAGGTATTGTATGCTACATATGTTATTAGAAGCAGACTGTGCAGCAGGCTTGTAGGTGACGACTCGCTTTCAGAATGAACAACAATAAACTGCAGAACTTGGAAATATTCACATTACTTTGAACTGATCAAAGAGAAAGATAAGAACTTTATTGTTAACTGTAAGTTCAGCTTTCACTATCAAACCTGAAGATTTGAATTGAAAGCGCTTGAGACCGGATCATTTCAGGCTCCGTTGATCACCGGGGTGAAGTTAGTTTGATATTCACCGGTCAATAGCTCCGTGCCGATAGCATAATTTTTCTCAAATTAGGCTTTTTTATAGAGAGGAACACGGAGCCGATGTTTCACAGTGTTGATAAAGTCAAAATCACCTGCGGTTGTGATGCAGTGACGGCAGAAAGGATCCAGTCGGTCCAAACCCCCACTGAGTATTTACTGTGGAACAAGGTCTGAAAGCTGCTTGATGTTTTCTTTAGACAACAGCAGCTTGTTACTTCAGGCTGTGTCCCAAACCTGATGACTAGTGATGATTTCTGTACGATAAGAGTGATGACATCAGCAGAAGACGTATTTTAAAGGCATGATTTTAAGTGGGTAACGTGAAAGTACTCTAACGCGTTACTTTTAATTAAGACTAACTTAGCAACGTAACTTGGTACTATTTAGGGTAAGTAACGAAGTAAAGTAACTAGTTCGTTTCAAAAGTAACTTTCCCCAACACTGTGAGGCAGTGAAGACGGACGGTCTTATAACCTCACAGGTTCCATCCATCCAACTCACTGGACACACTGTATATCTGCCCAGCTGCTCTGGGTAAGACCCTCAACTAAATGTCAAAAAATAAAAACAATTTTGCCAATGGTTAGAACCAAAAGTCTCTCTTTGCTGGCATGTGCAATTCACACGGCGGCCATTTTGAACACTCGGGGTGGGAAACTCTACCTGGAAGAGAGTCCAGCCCAGCGCCAAGATACATCATACATATTATTATTTCACAGATTGACACTGAACAATATATTAGAAACAAATGGATCTCAGGATTCTGGAGGGATATAGGTTCATATTTTAATTTATTTGGCCCGTTATTGTTAGCTACCAGATAGGTAGCTTACTAACTAGCAAGCTAGCTAACTAACTCCCCTGCTATAAGCAATCATGGTTGTTGTTCCTGAGATTGCTAGCTAATATGATAAGGTTATTATGTTATTTGAAGTCCTCACTTATGTGTTTAAGTAACGCTAGTTTTATATACATATGTAACCTATATGCCAATCTTCCAGACAGTTTCAAAATGGCCGCTGTTTGAATACGGTCAATAGTTTTCTCATAGCCGCCCATGTTATCCACAGTGATTTGATTCCGGTTTCTCATCCTTGTTGCAGGCGATATCCTGCCAATCTTCACTGTTAAAAAGTGTTTCCCCTGCATCACGGCCTTGAAAGACATGTCAGTTAACATTGAAGCGTAGTACACACAGGTAAGCAATTGCAGGCAGTATCTCCTTTGCCATCGTATGTCGCCTGTGTGTCATAATATGCATAAAAATAATAATAATCCACTGACCACTAGACGTCATTTCAGCGTTGTGTCTCTGCTTTAGCTCTCATATAACCCAGGATCTTATTGGCTATAGACCAAGCAGTAAATACATTATTACATAGCCTATTTAAACAATGCTAAAAACAGCAGTAAGTCCAGAAGTCCATATGTACAAGGTAACGCTTTATTTTTGTCATTTACCCCAGAAGACGCAGTCTAAGATGGAGACATTACTAAAATTTCACTTTTAAACCCTAGGGAGCCTCATTTTAGCCTCGACATCTACATCTCTTTTAAATGGTTAATCAACATAAAACTGCTCAGTGGGAATGTTTATTTCTATTGCACTTTTCAAAACAGTTGCAAAGCAGAAACGTCAAATCAACAGTACAAAATGAAAGTAGGCAACGTAAGCAAAGCAAGAAACATAACAGCAGAGCAATAAACATAAAAGCAAAATATTAAAAGGGAGGTCAAGGACATTAACTAAAAGACATTAAATCAAGTCTATAAAAGTGAGTTGGCAGTTTTACGAAGTGATTTAAAAGATGGCTGCTGATCCAGGCGGCCTGGTCCTTCTGAGGCGGAGGAGTCCTGATGACAAACGGCCGAGCGCCTCTTGTTGTCAGTTTAGATTGTGCGGCCTTGTAGCGGCCTTGTATGGAGCCAGCAGGTCACAGCCTTGACAGGCGCCAATTACCAGTGTGGTGTAGCACAGATCGGCCCCGCTAAACAACGACTGCAGGCTTCACATCGTAAGGATTCAGCGTTCTCACACTATATGTGTTCAGGCAGCCTGGCTTGAAGTGTGGCTGCAGCTATAGAGGAGGAGGGTGAGGGTCATTGGAACAGAGTAACAAGAGATAGCTATACCAGGATGAAAAACACAAAATAAGTTGTAAGCATTAGGGAGTAACAATATAGTTCCTGAGGCTAAAGTGGAGCAGTGGCATTAGGAGTAGTGGAAAATTCTTCAAACAACAGGTTAGTTTCATAGATAATGTTAACAACACTGTGTAAAAAGACAGAAGAAGAAAAGAAAAGTGGGAATATAGGCAGTTTCATTGAGGAGAGACCAGAGATTGTGTGGATGTACGGGGATGAAGCTGTTGATGGTGATGGGTTGTCCTGGTCTAAGCATGTGATCACACCAGTTTGTTTTCCTTTGGTCTGAACCAGAGTGGAAAAGTTGATTTGTTGCATTTTTGTATTTGGTTCGTTTAATTTCAAGTGAACCAGGGCTTGTAAACAAAAGTCACGTGACTCACAAGTAGCTTGTTTATTGGATAGAGTTTTGGTAACTTGTCATCCTGTCAAAACAAATCTGATTCCTGTTCTTGTAACTTTATCTAACATGATGGACTCGTCTGTCTCTTCTTCTGTGGTGTTCATACCAGGTAAGAACACATGAAGAAACAGCTGAATATGAGCATCAGTCCAGACTTCATTTTGTTCTGCTAGGCTTTCCAAGCATGAGGAACCACACCTGTCTCCTTCTACCCATAATCCCTTGTGTTTTGGGGTAGTTTCCTGTAGTTGGTTGGATTAACGAACCGCACCGCAGTTCTCTTGTTAGAGGACTGAGACTCTCGGTGCCGTTACTTGGTGCCACCAGAGTTCAAAGGTCATTGTTCTCACCTGGACAAACCAACTGAACTAAAGGAGGAAACACTGCAGAGTTTGAACGAACTGCTCCAAACATGCTTGGTGTCTTAAAGACCCGCTACCATCTTGGATCAGAGGCAGTTTTCTCTGTCCTCTTCCTCACCTTGGCGTTGTGCAGCTCCATCATGGAGGACTGACAGCTAATCACCATGTTCGGTACAAAAAAACCCCTCAAGGATTCTTCTAAGGGTGTTTTGACTTCAGGCTGTAGCTGTGTGAACAGGAGAACCTGGAGGCTGGGGGGAGCGTTAAGGTGGAGGTCGGGGTTCAGAGGCTGGAGGTTAACAGCATGTATTTGCGAAGCCGACCAAATGGTTGTAAATGGGCCGTATAAACCTTGACCCCGGGCCAGTGGCACCACAAACCCATCTGTTGACGCCAATCATCTGGTCACATGTCATTTTTCTGACCCGATTCATGTCATGGCATGTATTTTAAGGTTTTTTTTTGTGGCCTTTTTAACCAATACCATTTACTTTAAGAATTCATCTTTCTGTTGTCAGGGAAGAAAACATTTATCTTGCAAAGAGTGTTTCAGAAATCAAGCAAATAATGCTCTTTCTAATAATAATTTTCCTGATGACAAGCATGTGTTTTTGAAATTAAACAGTGGGTTTCAACAGTTTCAAGGTCCCCAGTTTCATGAGAACTATTCAACACATAAGCAGCATTGGGCTTGTTACTCAGAAAGCATTACATTACTCTTTACTTTACACCTGTTATATTGTCGGTTGCACCCTCTCTTACCTTCAAGCATCGTAACTCAGTGACTTCTCTTGCAAATGATCAAGGGAACCAAATACTGTTGATGTCCAATGTCCTGGTCATCGCTTTACTCCATAAAAAGCTTTATTTATTGGTAACTTTAATATTCCTGAAATTGAAATAAGAATAAGAAAGTAAAACCCCAACCTTGCAGCTGAAGACGGGAAACCTGGAGCTGCTTCACTGACAGTTAATGGGAAAGTAATTTTGTTAATGTTTAGTGTTTGAACTTTTACGACCAGTGTTTGTTTACAATAAAGGTTTATAGCATGGCAAGTTGTGTGAAGGAAACTAAATAGTTGTAAGATGTAATTAGTGGTGTATATGAGCCTTGATCCCAACCAAAACAGCATTGCGTTCAGCAAAAGTCGGAACAGACACACATGAAGAAATAGATTCACCTTCTGTTTCTTGCTGCTAAAAAGCGCAGCCTGATGTCAACTTTCATCACAACTTCCATGTTCCTACAACCAGTCCACTGTGGCCCGGTCCTGGGCCAATCAGAGGTAATGTGACTCTAGCCTGTAGTCAGCTCCACCAATTAAAAGTAAGAAAAAATAAGAAAAATACACCACCAAAAAACAAAATGGGCCCAGAAATGCAAGGTACATCACCAATAGCGGATTTTAACAGTGTTAAAATGTTTTAAGGTGGATTTTTCTTTTAAAATGCTTCTTTTCAGCTAATTTATATGTACTGGCCTGTTCAGTAATGATGCTAAATAGAAATAGTCTATGGTCTGGTCTCCTGGTGGTTTGGCACCAAGTGAATTTTGACACCAAATGATGACTTTTATTTCCTCTTTTCAAGTTATTTTAGCTGATGGATTACTGGAAGAAGCCTACAGAAGACACAAACATTTATTATTTCACAAGAAAAAGACAGTTATGCCAGTAAGGTTAATCCTAACCCAAAATTAAAAACATGGTAATAAAGTTGTATATTAGAAATCTTGTGACCCCCAAAATCAAATAATAATAATAATAATAATAAAAAGTTATTAATGAGATTCTGCCGACTGGGCGTCCGCTCGGTCAGCTGGACAGTGTGATGTCAGAGGTGGGTGTGGCCTAACTCGGCTAACCTTCTCATATAATCAAAATATATCTCTATAAGCTTCTTACACAACCATTAACTCTAAATCGTTCACAGCTAAATATATAAACATTATGTAAATTTTAATCAGATTGGGGTTGATTGTAAAAAACAAACCCAAAAAGTCGTAACGTTGAACCCCTGCATATTGATTCTACTTATTTTTAATACATAGATTGATACATTTCTGCCTTGTATTATCTGTTATATTGTGCAGATCCTATAACGACCAACAGCTTGGTTACGCTGGCACATGGATGAGAACCGATGATCTAAAAGTAAATGTAGGGTTTCATTGCAAAATGCTACATCATCAATTTTGAGAAACAGCAATTGCCTGAAATTCATCTCTTAATATTTCAAAATCATACATGAATCCATCCTCAAACATGTTGCTGTTTTGTTGCCATATTTGCTCATCAATTACGTTTCTTTCCATATTATTTTTATCATAGTAGTATTGCTTTTTCCAGATGGAGGATGTCTCATTTTGGAAAGAAGCTTTTTTTAAATATTAAATAGTGATTCCAAATTTTAAACACAGCTGTAAACTGCTGAGCGCAAACATCAGCTCCATGCTGCCATACACTTCCTGTTATACTTGCTGAGATTATCGCTGTATATGTGTGTGTGTGTGTGTGTGTGTGTGTGTGTGTGTCAAGTGACAGTATAAGCCCAAGGGGTAAACACACGAGTGATCGTTACATAACAGCACGCACACACACGTACACACACACGTGCGCACACACACTCATACACAAACACACACAGTTTTAAACATTTTTAAAAGATTAGCGTCTGCTCTGCTGGAGGCACACTCAAGATCAGAGCTGACGCTGCCTTCCATTACAGGCGGAAAGTTGGAAATATGAGTTCCATTTGTTGTTTTTTATTTGTTTGTTTTGTATGTTATTGTCCTTTCTACTATATTGTCCTACGCCGTCCGTCCGTCTGTCAGCAGGATATCTCTAAACTTGAGCACAGATTTGCACAAAACTTGGCATGAAGGTTAGTTATGGGCCAAGGAAGAACTGATTAACTTTTCATGTCGATTGGCCAAAAGGGGGTGTGGTGGTGGGCGTGGCTTATCACCAAAAGGTGCATAACTGCCTTGCGGGGTGTTGTGAGACATGGAGGAGGTCTGAGCTCTACTGAGCACAGTTTCTAGTTGTTAGTGTTGTAGTAGCTGCAGTATCGTGCTGGATTTCAGTGGAGAGTTTTGGTGTCCCGTGGTCTAAATGTTGTTTCAGAGGCCTACTTCCATGCCTATTTTTAGGCTAAATAATCAAATTCTGGAGGAAGTGCAGGATTTATTTTTTGGCATGAAAAATGGTCAAAATTAAATGTATTTTGAATATCAGCACAAAAAATCAGCTATTAGCTTCAATCCAAAAATATTGGTATCAGTATCAGCCTTCAAAAACCCAAATCAGTTGAAACTGAGTTGCAATAGTTTTCCAATAATAAACACCTTGATATGCTAGAAAAGAAAAGGCTACTGTAAAGAGTTTCTTCTTCTTCTTCTTCTTTATCAGGTTAATGGAGTTACTGTCATTCTAACAGTAGGAGCGATAATTAGATTATTATATGCATGTAAACATATTCTGTGTGACTGGAGCTGAAATGATGAAGCAGCTTGTCTTGACAGCTGGCTGGAGTCAGAACCTCTGATGTCTAACAGGGGAGCAGACGGGCTCACACACACACACACACACAGACACACACCTACACACACACCTACACACACACACACACACACACACACTAATGTTTCCTTCAGTGATGTAATGAGATGGCTCACCTCACAGTAACTCCTCCTTACCTTCAGAGCTACCGCTGTAATAAAAGAGAAAAATAAAACCCAGGCTGCTCTGCTGTCCTCGAGCGAGACACTGAATCCCTGCCAGTGCCGCTGTGTAGCCGAGCCTGACCTCTGACCTCAGGTCAACAACTCAAGTATGACAACAAGCACATCATTCGTGGTAAGCTGAGACCAGCTTGGTGCTTTGAGAAGGAGCAGAGCAGCCTGGACGTTTGGAGGGGAAATCCAGATGAGCTGAGGGGGCGGGGCTTATGAAGGAAGTCCTGTTCAGTTTAGACACCAAACATGCTGCTTGATATTTGTCAACAGTAGGTTGCATACATACACTCTCTCTCTCCCTCCTCTCTCTCTCTCTCTCCCTCTTTCTCTCTCCCCCCTCTCTCTCTCTCTCCCCCCTTTCTCTCTCTCTCCCTCTTTCTCTCTCCCCCCTTTCTCTCTCTCTCCCCCCCTTTCTCTCTCCCTCTCTCCCCCTCTCTCTCTCTCTCCCTTTCTTTCTCTCTCTCTCTCTCTCTTTCTCTCTCCCTCTCTCTCTCTCCCTCCTCTCTCTCTCTCTCTCTCTCTCTGTCTCTCTCTCTCTCCCCCTCCCTCTCTCCCTCTCTTTCTCTCTCCCTCCTCTCTCTCCCCCTCTCTCTCCCTCTCTCAATCTCCCTCTCTTCCTCCTCTCTCTCTCCCTCTCTTCCTCCTCCCTCTCTCTCTCTCTCCCTCTCTTTCTCTCTCCCTCCTCTCTGTCTCTCCCTCTCCCTCTCTCTCTCTCACACACACACACACACACACACACACACACAAGCCTACAAACACAAACACATATGCAGAGAGAGAGAGAGAGAGGAGAATAGAGTTCAGTGTATTCAGTCAGTTTTGACAGTATTAATTACCATGCTGATCAGCGGTCATATTATAAATTGGCAGGTCTTCTCTGTATGACGGCACCACCGACATGCACATTCGAAAATTAGGCTGCGACTGTTGAAAGAGCTGTTTGAAGGCCTGCATGTTTTGGGGGAAGCCAGCATGTGGGAAAAAATGGCAGCGCTAAACTGAGTCATTCTGGCGAGAAAATCCTCTGCTTTACCAGCCGAGCTCAACTCAAACTGAGGCAGTCATCAGCCTCATACAGTCTGTATAGCCGACTCCCACAGTGGCACATGCATGGCACATGTTTTGGGACCAACCGACCAACAAAATTGTACATCTGTAAATACATAGCGGTATCTATTGTATTTGTATTCCCTGTATAGTGACACTATTTATTCATTTTTGGTATTTTGGACAGACACTAAATGCAGCTTACTACTGAGCCTTGTAAAAAGCCCCTTGATAACCCACTTAGTCACCCCACTTATTGTATATACTGTATATATTTTCAGGAATCTCTCTTTAAATTCTATTTGTAAAGCTTGATTGCTGCTTGTTTGCCTGTCTAAATATCTGTACTGTATATTGCACTGCACCAACCTCACCAAGTCAAATTCCTAGTATGTGAAAATGTACCTGGTGAAAATAAATCTAATTCTGAACAGAGTGACTTATTTTAGCTGCTGACCAAAACTAAAAAAAGAAACAAACGCATAATTTGTGCTAAGCTGCGACCGGCTTGGCCCTTCGGAGGTGTGGCGTCACGTCACGTGTTTCCATTTCAGTCTGTGGCTTCATTCAGGAAACACTCAGACACCATAAAAAAGTTCCTTTAAGCTGTATATTCATTTAGATGCAGGCTGTCGCTGGATTATCTCTGTCCAAGCAGACTGAAGGAGTGTTACTGTTACCTTGCATGACCTATATTTTATTTTATCTAACTGGGTTAGTCCCATAAAGATTAACAATGTCTTTTTCAAGGGACACCAGGTCAAGAAAGCAGCATAAAGACATAAAGACGATTCATAAAGTAATACACAAAATAATAACAGTTGCATACATATCTTTCTCAAAGTTAATAGCATATTTCCCATAAACCCTGTTGCTTCCTGTTGCATAGAGGCTGTTACTCTCCCCCCCCCCCCCCCCCCTCCCCTCCCCTCTCTGGAGTCGCTCTGTTTGTTTAAAGGAAGAAGAAAGATAAGAGCTGATGACAGACAATATGCATTCAGACCAGGTAAGCTAACTATAGAAAAACTATAGTTGAAGTTAAAGCTGAAACTATAGAATAGTGGAACTGGAATAAAGTCGTGGATTACTTCCAAAGTAAAATTGGTAACTGTTTTGTGCCATAAAGCAATCTCCCCTAACTTATTTAAGGATGATTAAAGGCGCAATATGTAGCATTTTAAACCTGAATATTTCACTGTCAAATGAATCCCTGTATCTTGATGTAATTACCGTAAAAACAAAAAAGACCATGGTTGAAACGATTGGTAGCCTCTATCTCACACAGTAGTATTGTTAGTTCTAGTGTTTCTCCACATTAAGATTTCCCATCAACCCCTCCTGCCCCCTCCTCCCCCTCCCTGAAGAGGATCGAACATGATGGAAGTGATTTCTCCATCTTCCTTTCCCTCCTTCCACCATCTGCTGCCAGAAACTCTTTCAGCTTTAGCTCCGTTTGCTCTGGAAGAACAGAACCTCTTCCTGTTTTGTGCCGTAAAGCGATCCAGCAGATTTCCCTCCAGATCCACCAGGTGGAGAAACTATGGAGGATGCAGAGTAGAGGCTGATAGAGGCTGACAGGCTGCTCAGAGACGGTCTGGTTTGTTTATGGTAATGTCTGAAAATGAATGCGGTAATGATTTATTGATGATAAAGTGCTACACGCCTGAGGAAAAATACAATCATAAACTCCTGGATTGTCGACATTACAATCAACCAGCGGTAAGAATCATAAGGGTCAAAGCCACAGTGCCAAGTCAGCTGGAAAACAGCTGCAAGCAGGGCAAAGAAACACAGTCATTAAGGTCTAATCTGAGTCTTTATGGCTCAGCGGGACGAACAGGCGGATCAGCTCATATCTAATTACAAACCTGACAGCTACTGTGAACAGAAACTGACCGAGTTTCAGAGAAACTAGACAGAGAAAGAGAGAAAGAGGGAAACAAAAAGAGGGGGAGAGAGTCTGTCTTTTAATATTGTTTATCTTTCATAGTCTGTAGTGATCACACACACACACACACACACACACACACACCTCCTTAACCTCCTTAACCACGTGACCACTAACCTTGAGTCTGACTTCCGCAGTGGTTGATAATGGCGAATGTGTTGCACGGACACACACACACACACATATCTAAGCTAACAACTCACACACACTGTCTCTGTATTTATCTTATCTAGCAAGCTGCTCTCTGCTAATGTATTTCACTGTGCTCAGTACGTTTGATACCTCTCTCTCTCTCTCTCACACACACACACACACACACACACACACACAAGCCATGCACCTCTTTATTCACCTAGTTATCTCTTTCTCTCTCTTTCACACACAGACACACTCATCAGGTGTTGCTGATGTCATGGAGGTTTTGTGTGTGTGTGTGTGTGTGTGTGTGTGTGTGTGTGTGTGTGTGTGTGCTGTCATCACCGTTGGCAGCAGACACATTCCAGTCACAGCGACTACAGGCAGCAGACCCTGATGACCTTATAAGGTCATGGAGCAGGACCCTGTCTGCTAATCTGCCTAGCAACAGCCAGACCAGGACAAAAAAAATATTTTTCACACAAAGATTTCTATTGGCTATATAATGAGGAAGATATGTTTCAGAAGAGGCAGATTGATGTGGGAAGCCAGGGTAAAATGTCAACTTGTTTTGTGTTGACAGTATGATGCTTGAGTTCAGTTAGGAGTGTGTTTATGTAGTGTTCCCAAAGTGGGGTTCAGGGACACCCAGGGGTCCTCAAGAGGGCTCCAGGGGGTCCTCAGCAAAACTATCTTTAAGTGGTAATCCTTTAAAAAGAACTATGAACCAAAAAGAAAACATAAAACACATCAAAAATGTGTAACTCCTCAGGAAATGATTGTGGGGGAAATGCACTCAATAAATAAGAAAGCTGATGAACAGCCTGACAACTTCCTTACAGAATATATCTCTAACAACTCCTACCCGCCGGTCCTGAAGCAGGACCATCATTACAAACACGTTTCACAGCCAAGCTTTGTTCAAACCCACAGAACTTTATTTTAAATTCTAGTCACGATCCCAAGGTTTCCAAAGATACTAAATATGTCATGCTGAATAACAGGATCATGTGTATAAAACAGTGCAAACACATCTAGATTTTTTCCATTTGATGTAATGGTTCAGCCATAAAAAAAAAATGGTGCCTTGGGTTTGAATATTTCACTCAAAATAAGCAGCTGTGGCTGTATATGGATTTGAATATGTTCTTTCTAACTTTGAAGCGACATAAGAGGGAATTTAAGGGGAAACTCGGGGTGCGAGGGGTTAAACCACAAACAAGCGTGATCTCACTGTGAAGCAACCAGGTACTTTCACTGGGCTACTTTCATTCTTTGTAACGTTTCGAAATGTTTTTAGAACGTTGTTTTACCGTTTGACAAGCCAGCGGTAGGAAAACAAGCATTTTCTAAAAACACACATCCGGGCACACAGGAGTTTTGTTTAGTTGAGTGAAAGTCAGCCGTTGGCAGCCTTGTGGACTCTTATTTTGAAGGCATACTGAGTAGGATTTTGCCGGTTGTGGCTTTTAAACACAACTTTCAAAGCTGACTCCTCCCTAGCTCAACAAGACAGGAAGCGCACGCCCCCTGAACGCGGTTGCCAGAACAATAAAAAAAAAACGTAAAAAATGTACAAAAGAAGTACAGCGAGGCGAAAAACACCAAGCAGACAAAGCTTGTTCCAAAACGAGAGTGAATCTGAGGTTGGCTGTTGGAGAGTATTGAAGGAGAGGATGGAGATGAAGAGCGAGTGGAGTTGTTTTTCTGTTGGACTGGTAGCTGCCGGTTCAACCCGGTCTCACGGCAGTTCGTGAAATAGTCACGAAATTTAATTAAGTAGTGTGACATTGAAATAAAATGGTGGCGGATGGGCGTATACGTTTGTCTTCGATGCCGACGACCGGGGTTCGATTCCCAGCGTGTTCAAAGTACATTTCAACCGTAAGCCATATTTAAATTTTTAACAAACGTTTTTCTTATTTAACCATGACCAAACCATTTCTCTAACCTTAACCAAGTTGTTTTAGTTGCCTAACCATAACCGTAACAAGTTGTTTTATTTGCCTAAATTTACGTTTTCAAATTCGTGGTGGAGGAACTTTTTTTCGTGTCCATGTACACGAATCAATAGATTAAATTTTCGTGACTATTTCACGAACTGCCGTGAGACCGTGTTGGCCGGTTAGCTTGGCTATCACCTTTTCTATTACAAACAAGCTACGCTAACAACGGTAGCTAGCTGACCAGAACTCCAGTTACTCTGCATTCAGCTTCATATTCTTTGGTCACGGCTTGTGTGCTAGCTAACGTTAGCTAGCTACATAGCATAGTTAGGTTTATTTAACTTGCTTTCCCCCCCGGTGTGTAGCAGTCTTGTCCTATCTGCCCCGAGCACAGTAGACTACAGCCTACTGTAAATGAATCTGCCCCCAGAACAAGCATGAGTCTTATAGCCTTATAGATACATAATTTGTCTATTAAAATGACATTAAAAAAGAAAGATAGAAAGAAAGAAAAGGTAAGTAACTACTAACTGTAGAGCATTTGTAAATAATTCTCTTCTCAAGCTCTTCAACACATATTTGTACCTCTTCCAAGTGTAAAATGTGTAATTGGCATGCATTTACTGTCCCGAGTACAGCAGCTTTAAGTGTCTCAGAGTCAAACAAAGACTTTAAAGTTGTTTCATTTTTTATTTTTTTACTGTCCCACCAAATGACTTGTCAGAAGATCTTTTGAAAAGTGATTTGTTTGTTATTCTTCATCCTCTTCTCCTCCCCTGACAACGCTGCCGAATAAAAATGACAAATATTTCAAGCAAGGTGTGCTCAAAATGTGTTTGAACCCGACTCGCAGGTTTTCTGGCATGTTATCTCCCCACCGCCCACTGCACTCTGACCTGCCACTCCCTCCGCTGTAAACCACTGCATCTAATAAAGCAAGACACCGCCGTAAAAATAATCTTTCATGTGTCTTTGGTGTCACGATCAGGCTATACATATTACTGCAGATCTCCCTATGAGAACTGAGCCTGCTCCGTGCGTTGGTGTTGCTTTTATTGTTTTGTTTTTATGGCTCTCTGCGAGTCTGTGGAATTTCCCACGTGGCGCACTAAAGTCATAAAGATACAATAAAAAAAATGACATACAGCCGAAGTGAGGCTGTTTAGTAGTCTCGCTCTCAGTATGCTGTTCTTTAGATTATTGCTTCTGGCATTTTACTTTATAAGACAGTGTGAAGTGGAGAGAGGAACAGAAACAGGATCATCGTGTTCGGCGAGTATAATGCAGCAGTTTGTCTTGGTGGTTCTGTTCGATTCCCATTGGGACTATCCATCCTGCAAATTAATGGTGCTTTGGATAAAAGTGTCCACAAAATGATGGATGTTATGTTATGTTGATGAAATCGGATATATCAAAAATGTCGAAAATTCACGTAGTAACATAAGCACATACTAGCACATCGTCATTTTCCACCCTCTGATACTGTTCCCCTGTGATGTTATTTTGTGTTGTAATTTACTTTTTTGGTGAACCCACTTTCCCTCAACCTGCCTCGTCTACTTCTACCGCAGTTAGTGGTTTCCTACATTTCCCAGAATGCCTTTCGACAACCCCCAGAGAACGGGCCTGAACTTCTTGCATTCAGCCGAGGGTGATACATGTAGGCGGAGAGAGCGGCAGCGATAATGGAGAAAAGGCGAGCGTCACGTCTCTTCCTCAAACCCCAACCTGTCTCTCTGCTGCAGTGCATTCTGGTCTCTCTCCTGCTCCTGTGGGTGGAGAAACTGGTCTCTCTCCTCTTCTACGATGGATTTCTCCCTGTATGATTGTTGAACGTCTCTCGGTGCAAAATGGCGGCTCTAGAAAGAAGCCCTCGCTCTTTGATTCTGAGGGACTGACGAAAAACCTGACGTTTACCGCTGATGTTTTACATCCTGAAACATTTTGTCATATCAAACTCCACTGGAGCTGCTGGAAATACCTGGAAATTACACCACAACATCAATGTTTGGCCAGTTATCGGTGGTACAGTACCACGAGTGCGTACATGTTTAGTAAGGGCGGCCCCCAGTGGGAGTGGGAACCCCAAACCCTGGCGGTGTCAGTGCCTTGCCCCCCTGCAGAGCCTCGATGTCAGTGTTGGCTTTGCTTCACAGACATAAATCTGTCTGTCTGTCCTTGAAGTCATTAGCTGAATAACACATGGCTCATTACTCTGTTACTGATACTCCACCGCCACACATACCAGCACCAGTCCCTCTGTGCCTCTACTGTAACACAACACACAGCTCTCTCTTTGAGCCAACACACACACACACACACACACACTCCCTCGCACGGCAACAACACTCTCACTTCTGCATCTGGTGTAATTTAATTTGCACTTATTTATGCAGGGTTTTTTCTCCTCTGTGTTGAGTTATGTTGTCATTTGATTTCTGTTGCCCAATTCATCTGTGTTTCTATTTGTCATCTTGATTTTTTCTCTCTTTCTCTCTCTACCCGAGCTCTAACTGCTGCTGATACTTGCTGGATGACGACGGATCACTATCTTGCTACACCGGCTCTATGGTTACCGTCACGGATCACTATCTTTCTGCAACAACATCGATTACTCATCAAAGTCGTGTGCTACCATGCAGATTTGCACTTTGTTCCTGTTTGGATGAGATGTTTCTAGAAGCCTCTTGAGGTTTCTCTGTCTCGCCGGCACAGTTTGTATCCCTTCTCTCGTCTTTTTCATTCATTCGTCTGTGCAAATAAACTAAACCTGAAACTGTCTCCACCTTCATCTGCATCTCTCTTCCCGTCTCTCCTCTCTCCATCTCAGTTTCTGTATTTCTACACCTGCTTTCTTCCTCTTTCACTCTTCCTCAGCCTGGAGGAAGCAGTAAATACAGTGAAAGAAGGGGGATCTGACTGATTTAATTGCAACTTAAAAATTAATGAAAAGCGATTGTGCTTAAGTGGGCTGCCGGCACTTTCTTGTTACCGGTGTGTGTGTGTGGGGGACTTGGTAGGTTTTTAAGGTGTTTTTACTTGTGTTCCTTCTCTGTTTTGGAGTGAGATGTTTCATTAAAGCTGTCTCCAACTCCTCCCCGTCAGTTGGTCAAGTTCACAGACCAACGCTTGAGCTGTCTGTTGAACTCTGTGGGCTAATTTAGCAGCACTAGCTTACTACGTAGAAAACATAGCAAACTAGCTAGCATCCTGCCTGTGTAGCAGTAAACTAGCAGCTCCGTGTCTCTTCTCAGCCGTTTCGTTTCGGTGTGGAAAAGCAACAGCAACGTTCACCGTGGTTGAGAACGGCTTTTATCTGTCGCTGTACTTTTGTTTCTTGCTACTTTCCTCTGTTGTTGTTGCTTTGACTTCTGTGGCCGCTAGCCTCCCGGTACGACACGCCCACAGGAAATGGTTTACGCTCAAAACGCCCCAACAAGGCAAAGGCAAGGCAAGGCAAACTTTATTTGTCTTGCACATTTCATACACAAGGCAAATTGCTTCACATGAAACACAAAAATTTGTCTAGTAAAATGACATTAAAGAAAGATAAGAACAGGTAGAAATATTTCCAGCCTAGGAATGACCCTCTATGTTTATACGACTTATCAACAGCCATCTTGGAACGTATATAGGAACAAACCTCCATGTTTCCTAATAGGTCATATTTACAGGAACGACACCTCAGTAATTATGTTCTCAGATGACCGAGCCTTTCAGTACTTACTTGCTCTAAACCATGTTCACAAACACAAACAATTCATTCTAGCTCTAGCCACCAACATTGTGAGGAACGTCACAGTGAGTGGTGATGCTGTACAGAGATCAGCCGCCATCTTGGAAAACAGGAACGAACCTCTCTGTTAGTTCCTATGTCACTGAAAAGACAAATTTCAATCAAAGAGGGAGATTTAGGCCTGAACACACAGGCTCACAGACAGACTGATTATGTTGAATATGTCCTATTGATGTATTATTTTAATGTGGAAAAAGTTGCACATTGCAGCTTTAAACAACATCAGAGTGTATCAGCCTACAGATTTCTACTCTCTCTCTCTCTCTCTCTCTCTCTGTCGAACACATGCCGCCACCTGTCATCACGGCGTTCCACTGAAGATTTGCAGCAGCAGGCCGGAGGATCACAAGACTTTAAAGCGCGCCACCAAACTGCTGCAGATCTTCAGCGGCTCAGCAGAGCGTCCGGCTGCAGCGCTGCTCACAAACGCTAAAACAAAAAAAAAAAGCTCGCGTTACTTTAGAGTGCTGAGTCACAACTTATCTTCGACCTCATCTTATCAGTCCGCCTCTCTTTTGATGTTATTCAAATGTTGGTTTGCATTGAGATGAAAACGGCGCTTGCCTCGGCATTACCGCCGATATGAATCTGTGTGGATTCATCATGAGTCGGCATCATCATTGGGAGGAGGATGCAGAGATATTTTGTGGATCCAGGGCAGAAGTTATGAAAGGATCACAGCTGAACCTAAAGCGATGAAGGAGAGAGCCGTCTTGACTGGTTTTAATAGTATTGTCTTGATATATAAACACTGGAAAGTACGGTATACATATTAAAGTATAGATCACACACACACTTTTTCTGTCTCACCGACCTACAACTGCATTTGTGCATTTGCAAGAGAGAAGTGCACAAATTGCATCATATACACACTGTCCAATACATGTATCATCAACACAGTGAGATCTAAAGTGAAGCACATTCCCAGTTGTAAATGTCAACAACTAATTGTCTTTGACCCCTAACACCAAGAGGTTAAGCCTGTGACAGCCTGAGAATAGAAGCAGAGAATTATCCTAAAGCTAATAGGTTCTGACTTTCACATGCAATCTGCCCTTTAACCCCAGAGATAATACACATACTTCCTTTAGTTGTCATGTGATGGAGGACTTTGGATCATGTGACACTCGTGAGGTGGAGGCTGTTTTCCGATCAGTGGGGGTCGACTCTATTCCCTCATCTTATATGGGTTTATATCCCTATTCCCTTTGAGTATATATGAGTAAATATATACTGTATGTATTTACCATAAGTACTAAACAGGAGTGGAAAGAGTGCTAAAACATCATACTCAAGTAGAAGTACTGTTACTCGGCTCATATTATACTGAAGTAGAAGTAAAAGTACTGGTGTAAAAATCTACTGCAGTAAAAGTAGAAAGTGTCTGATTTAAAATGTCCTCAGAGTTAAAGTACCTGAGTTCCTCTTTAGAAAAGAGAACGTTGTTAGCTGTGATCTTTAACATGTGATTCTGAAAGGAGAGAGGACAGAGTTCAAACTGGATTATTTTAACTGGAAAATTAGTAAATTAAAAAACAAAATAAAACCAGATTTCTCTTCTCTGCTGACTGACCGTTCACTATCAATCGCTCCACAATTGCCACTTTATGTTGGTCCAGTTTCTGTTACTTATAGAGAGCCACAAGATCTGTCCTCTATAAAGGATGTGATTTAAAGTACAAGTCTGATTTGCTATTATTTTAGTTCTATAATAATATTTAAATTGAGGACAGCCAGTGAGAAACAACCCTGCCACCCACTTGTCCATTAGTTATTAATAATATATTTTCATTAGATTTGTATTCAACTCATCGACTAAAACGTACTTAAGTAAAATACTTACATAAAAGTAAAATTACTGACTGAGTAAGTCAGTAATTTTAAGTACACAAAAAAGCTACTCAATTAGAGTAACTGCAGTAAATGTAATTAGTTACTCCCACCCTTGGCACCACACCATACGTGGGTGTATATCAGAATATTTCAGTACACTCTACATGGGTCAGTCTTGTTCCTGACGCCCCAGTTTCCCTTTGGGGATCAATACAGTAAAGCATCATTTTATCATCATAAGGTGGGTATTTATCAGTAGGGATCAGTCTCATGCCCCAAGCACTAATCAGTCCTGTTGGAAAGGTAGATGATACGCACCCAGAGCTCACGGCGTTCAATTAAAACTGGGTGATCTGCAGTATCAAAAGCCACGCTGAGGTCTGAAAGTATTAAAAATTGAGCAATCCTCCTGTATCTGCTGTTTAAAGAAGGTTGTTAGTTACTTTGACGAGTCTGTAAAGCTCTAAAACCAGACAGATATCAGTACTACTTTCTCTCAAACTGTCTAGATCACAAATCACGTGTTAAAGATCAAAGTCTAGCAGTTTTAACCCGCTGGGGTCAAAGCTTGTTTGTGTGATTTTGGTATACATTGAAATTGGCACTTTAAAGCTCTCATGTCATGTAAAGCAGGACTCCCCTTGCCTCTGTGATGATAAAGGAGTTGGATGGTCTCTCTAAACATGGTGAAAGTATCAAAACGCACGGTCACCAACTAAATCCACACAATCCATATTAGAAAAGCGAGCCTCTAAACGAGCCGTTTGGACTTCCGTAACTTTGTGGCGTCACAAAGGTTCGCTCATTAGCATTTCTGTAAGAAATAATAGACTAACAAAGTGTTTTTTTCAAAGCGGTCGAGCGGTCGTCATTGTTTATTACCGGAGAGTTTTCCCTACCTGTAGCCGCCGGGCCGCGGCGTCTCACGTTTCACTCTCGAAACGGTTAGCCAATCGGAACAGAGGGGTCGTTAATATTAATGAGCCTTAAAGACACGGCGACAGAAACGGCCTGTTCTTGGTAAGGCTCAGAGAGATGCTGGAAAATGAACGTGGAGAAATGGATTGAGGGTGTTTTTGGTTCATGACACCACACACACAGCTTTGAATGGACCTCAAGACACAAAATAAAACTCTGGAAAGTGGAGGATATGGACCTTTAAATTCTCTTGTTCAGTACAAACTCAGCTATAACTGTGTCTTATATTGTTTTATTTTATGTTTTATTGGCCAAGTAAGTTCTACATACTAGGAATTTGCCTTGGTGGATCACTCCTCTAGTTCACATTAAACATAGAGACAACACAAAACTTAAAAAATAAAACAAGCAGAATTACAATTTGAAGTGGAAGTTAGGGAAAAGCTCTCTTAACGAGGTAATATATAAAGAAGAAATACACAACTAGTACATAGAAAACTAAAACTAGAAATTTGAGAAACTTATCTCTACAGTCTGCACACAGTTCTCTGTTGGAAGCTGACTAACTGCACTGATGGGAAACTATTGAAGTCAGTGGTAGAGAAATAATAATAATAATAGTAAGCAGGAATATATAACAGGTGTAGGGAATATTGCATTGGGATCTAGAGTAAAATTAGTGCTTTGTTCTTTTAAATTGTGTTGTTTCTTTTTGTTCTCATTCCATTTGTATTGTTTTATTTCTTTGATCACCTTATTTGTTGCTTTATCTTTTAAATCTCTCTTGACAACATACTTGTTGATAACAGCCTTTAAGATTTTATAGCCTTTCCTTCGTCAGCCTTGTTTTTGCTGTGCTCCTTTTAAATTGTGTTGTTTCTTTTTATTCTCAATCCATTTATTATTATTTGTTCTGTTTCTGTAAAGCACTTTGTAACTTGTGTTAAAAGTGCTGTATAAATAAAGTTTATTAGCCCACGCAAAAGCACACACACACACAACACATGTTCACAAACACATGTCTGCTCGCACACACAGACACACACACACACTCCTCTAATGCCACATATATACATGCACTCACACACACACACACGCACACACACCTGAACCTCTCACTATAAGACCCTAGCACGGACTTCTTAATTACTAACACCCTAGCAACCACCTAGTAACACCGTAGCAACCACTAGTCATCACCTAGCAACCACTTTATTATGCCCTAGAAACCATCAAGGAACAACTACTGTGTCGTATCCGGTATACAGCTAGCCCAAACATTTTCTCCAGGAAACATCGCTTTCTAGTTATTATTATTAGTTATTATAAGTGACTCTTAACAAAGGCAGCGTTTTTCCAATTGTTTCTATGTCATACGAGCAAAAACTGATTCCTAAAAACATGGTAGTAGGTTGGCTGAAGTTATATATATATATATAAGTTACATATATGACAAACGCTACATACAGGACCGACTCTCACTGCCAGTAAAAAGGAAGTCTGACTCAGCTCTCTAATCACCAGCCTTGAAGATGCAGCGTCATTACTGCAGCCCGCTCATGTGACTGTGTGTGTGTGTGTGTGTGTGTGTGTGTGTGTGAGTGTGTGTGTGTGTGTGTGTGTGTGTGTGTGTGTGTGATATAATATGACAGTCTGTGTGGAATATGAGAAGGTGTCATGACAGCTGGTTGGCCCTTTGAGAAACAACTGATACCATACCTCTCTCTCTCTAGGCTCTCTTTCTCTCTCTAGGCTCTATCTCTCTCTCTCTCTCTCTCTCTCTCTTTCTATCTCTCTTCTACCTGATCAATGTCTGTCTCTCCCTTTTTCCTCTCTCTCTTTCTCACTCTGTCATTTTCTTTCACTCTCTCTCTCTCTCTCTCTCTCTCTCTCTCCCCCACACAACTAGAGTATATTCTGACAGCCTTTGAAGCCGGCTCGTGTTTGCATGTTTGCATGTTTGCATGTTTGCAGGTTTGCAGGTTTGCAGGTTGGCTCTGTGTGTCCCTGTGCAGCTTCCATAGCTCTGGGCGACTTAAACGACACTGATAGAGATCGAAACCCTCGCACCTCTCTCTCTCCTCTCCAGCTTATACAAAATGCAGCAGCTGGGAACAAGTACAGAAGCTTCCTGGGACCAAAAACAACAAACAAGTTAAACCTAAACCTAGTTCAGCTGGACCGGGACTGCGGCCTGTGGGGAACCGAAACCTCTGACCCCTGACTGTCTGTCCAGAAATGGTGCTGGAGCCGCTTTTCATGTCAGTCAGTCAGTCAGACAGACAGATAGTCAGTCAGATAGTCAGTCAGTCAGTCAGTCAGACAGACAGTCAGTCAGACAGTCAGTCAGACAGACAGACAGTCAGTCAGTCAGTCAGTCAGACAGACAGACAGATAGTCAGTCAGATAGTCAGTCAGTCAGTCAGACAGTCAGTCAGTCAGACAGTCAGTCAGACAGTCAGTCAGTCAGTCAGTCAGTCAGACAGACAGATAGTCAGTCAGATAGTCAGTCAGTCAGTCAGACAGTCAGTCAGTCAGACAGTCAGTCAGACAGTCAGTCAGTCAGTCAGTCAGACAGACAGATAGTCAGTCAGATAGTCAGTCAGTCAGTCAGACAGTCAGTCAGTCAGACAGTCAGTCAGTCAGTCAGTCAGACAGTCAGTCAGACAGTCAGTCAGTCAGTCAGACAGACAGTCAGTCAGTCAGTCAGTCAGGACAAAGACTGTTATTGGCCGGCCCGCTCCGCAGTCCAGCAAAAATGATGTGCCATTTTACCATATATATATATATATATATATATATGTCTTGTTACCTTGTTATTTTACCATATCTAAGTCTATCTTGTTTCCAGGAACCATCTTTCACAGAAATTATTCTCTCTTTACATTTCCTCAGAGAACTGCCTCACCTGGTGTATCACCACCCTTGGGTCACCTGTTATTCCTTCATCTTTTGGGAGCAGGGGGGACATTATGTATGATGTTTCTGACCTATGCTGCTGTTTGTTGTTTTCTTATGCTGTTTTTTTAATTTCCTTGGTACTGCAAAAAGACAAATTTCCCTAGGGACAATGAAGTTTATCTCATCGTATCTCCTTCCACCAAAATACACCATGGGGGGCAGCAGCAAGCAGAGAGAGTCAACTTTAAAACAGCATGCAGCTCGAGGTGAAGTTCTGTCCCAAAAGCATTGACTGGGCTCTTGCTGATTTCAGTTATTAAGGCAGGTGGCTCTGATGGGAGGCAATCAGTGTAAATGCTGGAGACCAACAGCAGAAGAACCTGTCATCCAGACACTGGCAGGGTGTCAGACCCAGAGACCTCAGGCTGCTGGTGAAAACACACAGGAATTAACAGCAGCTTCCCTCCCAGTGTAGAGTTTCTGTGTTTACTGTAAAGCCCTTTCACTGATAATAAGGCTGTAATATCACTGTAATATCACGGATCGGGGTTATTCCCAAAAGCAAATTACTGTAAGATCGTCTTTGTCCCATTATTTTGTAGTACTATATTCGTTTTAAGATCCATTTATCAGACACCCAGCCTGAGGGAACATGTGTTGTGTAAATTGAGCGCAAAACGCTCCAAACTGGAATTGAATCCTCCTCCAACTATTGTTCCTGCAGTCGAAGAGACGTCCCAGTCAGACAGTTGATAGTTTCAGGAATTCAATACATATATATATTTTTTATATCTCATTATCCATTCATCTTAAAGAGAACTGATGGGACTGTGGTGTGTATATTCGTTGACTCTTACTTTATCTGTTGTGGATGTGAATTCCACTGCATGAAAAGGGGGATTTCTGGAGGAAAACAGCCTAGCAGACTTCCTCTTATCTGCATGTTGACTGGGTGTTAACGGCAGTTTTGCAGCACCGTTGTTTGCCGATAATGACATTCAAGTTGCAAGTTTATTTCACATTTACATAAAAATGCATTGGAATTTTTAATCACGAGCCTCCCGTCATTCAGGCAAAAAACACATAGGAGACAGAGAAAAAAGAGCAAGGACACATAAGAAAAAACATTGTCGTCAAAGTGCAAAAAAAGGACAAAGACACATAAGAAACAAGGTAAAAGCATAATAAAAAATAAGCACCTCTACATGCATTGTCAGAAAAGTGCAATAGTTGCTGTAGTTCTCACAAATTAGGGTTTGTGAACCAATACAAAACATTCTTTCTTCCTCTCTCCTTACCTATTATCTTATTTCTTCTTCTTCTTCTTCTTCTTGCATTTCTCTCTTACATGATCATTGTAAGAGAGCAGGAATATCATCAGGACACTGACCTCTGACCCTTAGTATTGGTTCCTTTCTCATCGATTTGTTTCATGTGAAACTTTTAGCTTTTGCCATCATCTTGACCAGGACTCACTAGAAGGAGAGATGCTGCATCTCAATGGGACCTTCCTGGCTAAATGAAGAAGAAAAAAAAAGAAAAATAGTGTGAAAACTGCAGTAAACATGGTGAGCCAGGTGTGAAGTCGGCCCAGGGATGAAGCTCACCGCTCTGAAGCCCCAGAATGTTTAACCAGCGTTAGAGATGCTTTTCCTCTCTGGGTTCCTGACCAAAAAGCTTCATGAGCCTCAGGTTGCAGAGCTGCTGGGTCAGATCTTTATATTTAATTTTGAAGAAGTTACTAATGTAGTTATGGCTCCCTGATTCTGAATTTAAGCTTACCAATTGGTGTATCTATGAAAGCAATTAAGATTTGCTTTTGGATTTTAGGTTTTAATTTGGTGTGTTATTATTTTGTTTGTTATTTTGGCCAATTACAGTGATACTATTGTATTGTACTATTGGGAGTACTTACCTGCTTTAATTTCCAATACAATAAATTTTTTTCTATACAATTTTGTGTTTCTTTCATTACTGCTGTTCAACCTTTGGCTCCTTTGGTCCCTAGCCCTTCTGATACTGGTCCATCTATCTATGCTATTAGCTCTAATATCTACATATACCAACATATATGCTACATTAGCATCCGACTCTGAAGTCCTGCATGTCAGACTTTCCCACCAGCACCTGAACACACCGTCTGTCTGACCACTCTGATTGGAATTCGGGTGTTTTTCCCGCCACTCCCCGTTTGACGCCTGTTTGACGTGATACGCTGTGACAAAAAGAGCAGAACAACAAATGCAATGAAACACTGACTTGAAACAGCATGAGCTGGATTCCTGTCCTCGAGTGATTCATCCTGTTGAAGGGATTAATCACACAATCCCTGCTGAAGACTAAATTGTCCATTGCTTCAAAAAGTTGCCCATACTGTGCATCACCAGCTGAGGAAGGGTTAAGGTCCTCAGGTCAAATGTTTGTTATTGTCAGAGTGCAGCGGCCCTGACCTCTGACCTCTGACCCCTGACCCTTGACCTCTTTACTATTGGTGGCTTGTAATGTTGGCACTCCGGTTTCAACTTCCCCACTGAGCAGCAGGCGTCATTTCAGTGTTGTGTCTCTGCTTCAACTCTCATAAAGCCCGGGATCTTTTTGGCTGTGTAGAGTCCAGTTTTAGACCAAGCAGTATAAATACATTATTACATGTTTAAACAATGCATAAACATCTGTAAATATCAGAAGTATGCACCAGAGAAGTCCAAGATAATGCTTTTTTTTTGTCATTTACCCCAGAAGACGTAGTTTAAGACAGTGATAAATTATATAGGTATATATATGTGTGTGTATTGTGTCTGTAAAGCACTGTACTGCCCTGGTATGAATTATGCTACATAAATAAAATTTGACTTGACAGACGTCTACTAAACTTTCACTTTTAAACCCTATAGAGCCTCATTTAAGCCTCTTTTAAACAGCTAATCAACGCACAATTTCTCAGTGGGTTCAGTTGTAACAGGGCAACACGTGACACACGGCAGCACAACTAACCACACAACTAGCTGACCGGCTTTTCAGCTGCAACCAACAAACGGGGGAACGAGGTTGGTTCTCTGGTGTCAGAAAACAAAGAACAAAATGCAGCATCGCCAAACTAAAACTGCCGACTCTGCTCCAAAATCCCGTTTTGCTCTCAGTGATTTACGGCAAAATCAAAAGGAAGCCTGTGTGAGACAGAAAGCCTGGTGCTGAGCTGAACCGGTCCTGGACTCCCGGTGTGACGGCTCTTGTGTGAACCGGGCAGAGAAAAGACCGTCTCTTCTCCGACACACTCCAAATATTGGTGTTGGAGCCGAAGAGAGTTTCCCAGATCGATCCGGAAATCTGATCCGCTTCCTCTCTCTCACTGAAGAACAAACACAGAGACCAAGGAGACGTGACGAGAGGCAGAGCGGGAGAGAGACCGAACGAATGTGTTCACATGTGCAAGTGTGTTTTTAATCTATATCTGTATGGATTTATGCTGTACTATTTGAATTTTGTACTTTTTTTTTTTTGAGTCACTGTTGTTCATTTGTTACTTTTCGTCACTTGTAGCTTCTTCTTCTTCTTCTTCTTCTTCTTCTTCTTCTTCTTCTTCTTCTTCGTCATTGTAAACGAGAAGCTGCTCTCATCTGACTGATCTGGTTAAATAAAGGTAAATAAATAATTGTGCCTATTGCGTTAGCTTGTAGTGTGTGTGTGTGTGTGTGTGTGTGTGTGTGTGTGTGTGTGTGAACATGTGACCCCGTCTTCCTGTCTGCTGAGTCAATAGGTGGTGGAGACAAAATCTGATGATTTCACAATTGTTGTTTAGGCATGCACATACACACACACACACACACGCACACAAACACACACACACACACGCGTAACTGATCCCTACCAGTCACAGCAGGGAGCTGAGACAGCACCCTACAGAGACTGGCAAGGGCAGGAATGTGTGTGTGTGTGTGTGTGTGTGTGTGTGTGTGTGTGTGTGTGTGTGTGTGTGTTCTCTCTCTTTGGTACCATACCTTTCTCTCTCTGTCTTTCTCTTTCTATCTGTATTTATCGCTGCACTTTATCTTCTCCATCGCTGTCTTTCTCTCTATTTTTCTTTCTCTCTTTCCTAATTTTTCCTGTTTCTGTCACTTTCTTTCTGCCTGTTTCTCTTTATCTCTCTTTCCTTTAATTTTCTCTCTCTCTCCCTCTCTCTCTGTCTCTGACAGACACTTTGAGGACACTGAGAACAAGTGTAATGTGAACTGAGTTGACCCTCACAGCAGTTCCTGATAGCAAACACGCTCACATTAAGCACTAGGACACACACACACACACACACACACACAACAATGCGACGCCACAGTTACCTAGGATGCCCTCGAACAACACACTCCTCCTAACACCAGACTTACAGCAGCGCTCCACACTCCTGGAAAACCTGGAAAAGTCATGGAATTTTAAAAATAGTAATTTCCAGACCAGGAGAAGTTATGAAAAATTGTTAAAAAAAAGTTTTTGAAAAATCGTAAAATTGTACTTAATTTGGCTTCCTGTTGGAGGAAAATATTGTTGGTTGCTGCCTGTTTTTTGTTGATAGAGTTGAAATAATATTATAATGAAATTATTTTACAGTGAAAAACAAACTAATGCTTATAGTTGATGATTACTTTGTAATTCAGTCTCGTTAAAATTTGGTCATGGAAATTTGAAAAGGGGTCATGGGAAAAGTGGAAGTGAAAAGTTGTGGGAACCCTAATCCAAGAGATCCAAGTTTTTTTTTAATTTAGTCTCCATCTTTGTCCCTCAGCCTCACTGTGGTGTTTCTGCACTGCACTTCCCACAGATCGCCTGTCAATCAAACAGTGTGGGCGGAGCTTGGATTCTCTGTTGCTGCAGTTTGAGTTTCTCTTCTCTCTGTCTGTTCAGCCATGGTGGCTATCACTGCTCATGCTAACTACCCAGTTCTTCTTCTTCTGTTGATTCCAAACAAACCGGAAACGTAAAACGCATCACTTCCTGTGCGGCAGAGGATTTTTCCCAGGAAAGAGCTACCAGACACCGGCTGTTTAGGACAGACAGTGGAGAAGCTTTATGAACTGAATATAGGTTGGATCACTGTTGAGTTAGAGAGAGAGAGAGAGAGAGAGAGGAGCAGAACTGACATTTATTGAAATGAAAATGTCATGGATTATTACTTTAAACACAAAATGATCGCACAAAATTAAAACAAAATATGCTACTTTTTTAAGGATAGAAGATAACTTAAGTCCTTTTTGGACAAAATGACAACGCTTTCACAGACTGGATCCTTTAAATTTTACAGATATTGAATGTTGGATCCTTTAGATTTTGCTTTCAAAATGTATATGTAGGGGTTTTTATAAACAATATATATTTTTTCCCTTCACTTGTTAAACCATTGACTCGCCCACACAGACAAATGCTAGACACTGAAGAGGAACATGCATCGCCACGAGGTGGGATTAAAAAACTGCATGACAGAGCACCAAGAAACAGGTTATGACATGAACACATGTAACCTCAAAGGCATCGTTTTACATTTTCCACACAGAGCTGCAAGACACTGCAGAGCGAGAGGAAACATGTACTGTATATGTACAGTACATGTGTGTAGAAAAAATGTTCATGTAGTGCTGCAAGTCTCAGCAAATAGAGAAGACTCAAGCATTCATTCATGCACACACATTGACTCATACACACACACTCATTTGTGTATATATTCATTCACACACACACACACACACACACACACAGAGTCGGGTACTATTACCAAACATCACAGCACCAAGTTACAGAATGATGTGCATTCAGATCAACTGTTATGTAAAGAGCTGTTTCCCACACACCTCACACTGAAGTATCACACACACACACACACACACACACACACAGAGGGTCAGGTTAATGTGTTTTTTCTACAGCAGCATTGCCACAGAGCCTGCTGACATAATGTCCTTATTTTATCTCAGTTACACCATTCATTTTTTTTTAAAACTTTATTTAACAGTCTCACTGACAATAAAAATCAAATTTTCAAAAGAGGAGACCTGAACAAAAAAGCAGCATCCATCAAGAGAAACGTCAACGCTGCAGACAAACAACACACAACAATGAACACAAGGAAGAATACAGTCTAAATCACACAGGAGGTGGGAGCAAAGACAGGTAAAGACAGGTAAAGACAGTAAAGACAAAGTAAAGACAGTAAAGACAAAGTAAAGGTCGGTCATTTGAGACTTTTTTGACACCAATCTCCTATCAGTCACAGCTGGAGCCATCATGGAGGTCCATAGGAGAATTGACTGTATAATGCCTAATTATATAACAACCGGCAGGAAAAAAAAAAAGAGATACCTGAAAAAGACTGTTGTGGTATAGACTGTAGACCCAGTATGTGAATAGTCGTCGATTTTTTTAAGATTATTTTTATAGCATTTCTGCTTTCTTGCACAGGACAGTGGAGAGAGACAGGGAAGTGGGGAGAGAGAGGGGGGTGACATGCAACAAAGGTCCCAGGCTGGATCTGATCTGATCTGTTCTAACCTTAAACCACTGAGCCACCAGGACGCCCTGTCTGACAGGTCTAATGTAGGTTACTGTGACACAGTAAACTGTCTTGTCTTTAGCCCTAGTCTCTACTCCAAAACACTCTGAGTTGTAGCTTGAGAAGAGTCAGCTCAGTTAACCTGAACAAACTGTTAGCTAGCTAACTAGCCAGCAAACACACTGATGTTAAACCAGAACTTCTAACCAATCCTGAACCTAATGTGTGCTATGTGGAGATTTAATTGAGACAAAATGATAGTAGCAGCTGTGTTGCTGTTTTCTCCTCTTTTCTAAAGCTTGTTGTCAAATCCCGCTCCTGAACGAAGCTCCTCCCGCTCCGTTCAGCAGCTTTTCTTTTTTTTTTAAACTAGCTTGTCTCCTCCCTCGCTGTATAAAGCGGCGCTCTCCCCCTCCCATTCCTGAACATTTTCTTGTAATTAAATTTTCTCGATAAAGCGAGCGAGTAAACTTGTTAAACTAGTAAACTTGTTAAACTAGTAAACTTGCTACCTGCTTCTTCATTTGTCATTGTGGGACATGTGACCTTCAGCGGGAGAAAGATCTGTCAAAGTGAGACTGGTGACTGGTGACACTTTTCCGTAGGTACGTTTAGCTTAGCTGTTAGCATTTATGCACGGTGCTTTGCAATGTTTGTCCTTGGTAGGCCTCCGTAGTGCAGTGGCTTTGCTGTGTGTTATTTACAGATGTGTTGCGGCTTCTGTCACCCACTAATGGTCAGAATATTTTGCTTATTGCAGCTTTAATGTGAACATGTGACTACTGACCACAGCTAATACTAGCTAACGTTAGCTTCTACTCATTAGCTGGGCAAATCAGATGCGTTTTTAACAAGACAGTGATGGTTAGCTAGACTAGATACCGTGGTTAGCTCGAAAAATGTTTATATTAAGTGCAGGATTAATACTGTTCACTGTAGAGTAGCCATTATGTAAACGTGAACAGCTCAAAAAACGTGATGCTCTTTAAACGCTATTTAAACTTTATTTATCCAGGTAAAATGTACTGAGCCTACATGCTCTTTCTCAACTGAGCAAGTTGATGGAATCGGATTGCGATACTCGTTAACTTATCTAACCCAGATATTCACAGCCAGTCTGCTGAATTGAGTCAATGAAAGGAAAAGGATGACAGATTGAGTTTTGAAATTGGTTTCAGTTTACAGTAGCAGTGAAACAGTGCTAGCATGAATAGCAGGCTACTAATACATCTGGGAAAGACAGTGTGGACAAATGCTCCAGGGTTTATACTTCTCAGGCTCAACAGTAGAAGAATTAAGTCCATTCAGATCGGAGCTTATACAAACAGCCCTACATGTGAAGAGTTTCGTTCCCAAATGAGATATCCTCTGTTCACCGCAGAGGTGTCAGACGGGAGCATACCAGGACCGGCTGGCTCAGTATGTAGAGCACAAGCCTTAAAGCACAATCCAGTTATTCGATACTGAGATTCAAGAGATTCTTTCTGAAATGAGATATCCGCCATGTGAAAAAAGAGACACCTAGTCTTTCACTCCATTCGCTTCATCCCATTACATTCATAGCTAAACGTTGAAATGTCAAATTCCAGATTCATAGCAAAAAGTCAAATTTTTTAGAGGAACGTATGAAACCCGAGCGCTTGGTTGACAAAATGATGACACTTTAACAGGCTGGATCCTGCACTCTGTGACATAACCTCAGGTAATAATGGTAACAAACTGTAGCCTATCTAGTGTTTTGGAAATGCACTCTTCAGTTTCACCTCACGCACTTCAACTCGACAGTTGTAATCAACAGGCACCGGCAGGCTCTCGACCTGCCGACCAGCTCAACTTGACCTCAAAGTTGAATAGACGGTTTTATCCAGTCCACCACTTGAAAATCCATTTTAAGAAGTCCTCCTTCATGCATTTATCCTGCACAAATCCCCCCTTTATGCCCTGCTTAACTATGTTTAGCCCTGTAGTGGAAACCAGGATAATTGTGTGAATGCAGCCTAAAGCCAAACAAATATATTCAGTTCATTTGTCCAGGTGAGAACAATTTGACTCTCAGTCCTCTAACGAGAGAACTGTGATGCGGTTCGTTAGGAGAGAGAACGAAATCTGAACCAACTACAGGAAACCACCCCAAAATGCAAGGGATTATGGGTAGAAGGAGACTGATGCGGTTCCTCCTGCTTGGAAAGCCTAGCAGAACAAAATGAAGTCTGGACTGATGCTCATATTCAGCTTTTTCTTCATGTGTTCTTAACTGGTATGAACACCACAGAAGAAGACACAGACAAGTCCATCATGCTGATCTGAAGTTACAGGGACAGATTTGTAGAAAATTCTTTACCCGACTGCACCTTTTCCCTAGCTGCTTTAATCACAGTGAACTACGACCTCTACAACAGTTACCAATGCATGTGTACTGTCTTTAAAGTATTCTTGAAAGTAAAATACATTCATGAGAACAGAATTACACATAACTAGCCTCCTGGTTACCACAGGAGTTGGCATAACAGTCAATTCATTTTTACAAGACATGTCTGATGGGAATTATCAGCAGCTGGAGCTCCTCTTCCACTCTTATCATGTTGCTTGGCTGAAACTACTCATTGTATAAAATTTAATATAGATGGCTACGACCACAGTGCTTTACACACTGACACACAGTGCCAAGTTACAGAATAATAATGGGCATTCAGACCGACTCTTATGTAAACAGCTATACGATTTCACTTCGCACACTGCGGTTACAACACACACACATACACAACGTATAACACAATAACGTCTAGTGTTACGACTGACTGCTCTACACTGCCAAACTCTAATTATAGCCTATAGGCTTTGGCCTCAGCTAGTTTCTGCTCTATCTGTCGGCTCTAGTATGTATGGATTACTGTTACAACAACAACATTGTGTTGTACTTAGCTGATCCTAGCAGTATCCATCCTTGGAGCAGGATAGTATCCAAGGGGGAGGAGGGTGTACCTTCTTCTATTCTGTTCAATACTATTCTTCTCCCTGCAGTACTTTTCCTGTACTTGTACTTTGCTTTAGTTTACTGCAGTATACTGTGGTGTTGTGGGAGTAACTCAAGACGCGTTCACACCAAGCAAGTTAGAAGCGGTTTATTCAAAATCTGCTGTGAAGATATAAGTCTCAGTCCTCTGACGAGAGAACTGCGGTGCAGTTTGTTAGGAGTGGGAACGAATCCAACGAACTACAGGAGGGAAACAAGCCCAAAACGCAAAGGATTATGGGTAGAAGTAGACGGGTGTGGTTCCTCATGCTTGGAAAGCCTAGCAGAACAGAATGAAGTCTGGACTGATGCTCACATTGAGCTATTTCTTCATGTGTTCTTAACTGGTATGAAGACCACAGAAGAAGAGACAGACAAGTCCATCTTGCTGAGATAAAGAGACGGAGACTGGGATCAGATTTGTTTTGACTCTCTAACCTGCAGGATGACAGGTCACCAAAACTCTGTCCAATAAACAAGCTCCTTGTGAGTCATGTGACTTTTAATTACAAGCCCTGGTTGGCTTGTGATTCAGCAGTGTGAACCTAAACAAACCGAATACCAATATGCAACCGACTGAAAGTTTTCCACTCTGCTTCAGATCAAAGAAAACCGTCTGTAGGTGTGATCGCACCCACGGCGATCAGCAACTGTGTGTGTTTAGCTTTCCCACCTCCGGCAACACACACACACACACACTCACACACACACACACACACACACACACACACAGTCTTACTTAAGGCACTTTTGGGGTGTTTACATAGATTTACATTCATTTCCTGGAGACTTACCCTAACCCTAACCATAACCACTACTTGCCTAAACCTAACCCTTACCATAACCTTAACCAA
>NC_136001.1:33343991-33406491 GCF_048128805.1 Centroberyx gerrardi
TAGCTAACGCTAACGCTAACTAAACTGTTGCATGCTAGCGCACTAGCATACAGCATGTTACTAGCGAAGCTCACAGCTGCACTTTGTGTTTGGGCAGGAGGAAAACAGCGATCAGATTTATTATTTATTATTTATGCTATGTTTGCTTAAAGGCATACCGAGTAAGTTGACCCCTCCTCCCTGCGGTTGCCAGAGCGGTAAAAACCAGTAAAAAATACAGCGAGGCGAAACGACAAGCAGACAAGGCTCGTTCCAAAACGAGAGTGAATCTGTTGGCTTTCACCTGTTGGAGAGTACTGAAGGAGAGGATGGGATGAAAAGCGACGCAGAGTTGGGTTGTTTTCTGTTGGACAGGTAGGTGCCGGCTAGCTTAGTCTATCAGCTTTTTTACAACAACGAAGCTACGCTAACAGTAGCTAGCTGCCAGCTCACGATACACACTACTAGCTCTGCAGTTGCTCTGTTTTAGAGTTTGAGACGGCTACCGCAGCCAGCGAGGCTTTTCGATATAAAACGATTCAGCAGTGGTTTTGGTTGCAGGCGGACACACCTGCTGCCAAAAAGTTGACGCCCAGAAACGTCCGGAACATTCAGAAATGAGAAAATCCAGGCAGAAGGCAGCAGGCTCTCTGCAGACACACACACACACTGTCACACACTACCGATGGGCCATTAGTAATGATTGAGTAGTCAATTTTTGGATGAGTTTATGCTATTTCAAGGGGGAAAATCCCGCTCAGTATGCGTTTAAAGTTCTCTTGAAAGTTGGATGGAAGCATAGCTAGAGAGAGAGAGATAGAGAAAGACAGGCAGGGAGAGAGAGAGAGAGAGAGAGAGCTGGTCATGGAGACATTCTCAGGATGGCTGCGTCTGGCCGCAGACCGGGCTGCTGCTCTGTGTAAATGCATCACCACAACACGTGTGGAAAACAACCCATCTGGTCAAAACAAACTAGACGCAGACCCAAACCAACACTTGGCCAAACCCTCTGTCCAAACCCTGAGAAACAAGACAAAAAAAACTCTACCTTTTCCTCCTGACTTACTTCCTTACTAAGTCCTTCTCTGTCATACATGATCATATTTAGGGTCACAGGAATATTCTAATATTCTGTTACATCTATTTTCAGGCTGCTGTGGCTCTGACTTTTGCTATCCTTACTGTTGGTTTCTTGTCATGTTGGTGATCGAGGAATCAAAGTTTATTCTACATGTTGCGCTTCTGTTGCTAATTAATTTCAGCCCTCAGTATTTTCTACAGATTTCTGCTTTTCAGCACTAGCAAAAAACAATTTGGGGGGTAAATCATTTGTTTAAAGGATGAAAATGTTTAGAATTTGCTCAATTTCAATAAGATGAAAGATTTTCCATGATTTGTACAAAAGACCAAGGATTCTGGTTAGCATTTTGTTTGGGAAGCTGTTTGACACACCTTTCTCTTGTGATTTGCAGTTTTTTTTGCAGAAATGCAGTAGTCAGTACTCCGATCCCTGTTGGCAAAAAACAAAAACAGCCTAGTCAAATGGTCTGAGCTGGTTTTTGATGGTCACTGCTGGTCTTTTGCTGGTCTAAGCTGGGTCGAGATAGTCTGATGCTGGTTTAGGTGGTAAATACAAACACTGATGCCGGAGACTAGCATAAAAGTATAAAAGTAAAATATATACTGAGCTGGTCATCAGCATTTATGGTCAGAGCATGACCATACATGCATAACCAGTTTGGCTGGTTTACACTTTTTTTTTCAGTAGGGATTTCAAAGCTGTAAATACCGAGCGGTTACAGAGCAATACGGCTCAGAGAGTTCTCGTGCAGAGAGCCTATTGCAGACTAACCTAGACCACCACAAATGTCACTGCTGACACTTTATCAGACTACTGGCAAACTAGCCCCAAATACTAGATCCAGACCCATTTCACCCAATCCACCCCAATTATAACTCGACCCCAAGCCTTTCATTCTCATAAACTCCATTTAGCCTACAAAATTGATCAGAACTCATCCCAGAACCAAACCTAGAGCACCGCATCGAGCTGCTAGCACTTAGTCAGGAACACAGTACTGGTCACAAAAACTAAAGATAGACTGAAGCCCAAAATAGGCCCAAACCAACCTAATCAAGACCCAAACTCATTCAGTCTCATATTTAGCCTCCTCAAATTGACTTTGATTTCCTCCCAGAACCAAATCAAGCTGTTGCTGACATTTAGCAACATAGCGCCGGTCGCAACAGCTGAAGACAGATTGAGGTCCAAAAAAAAACGCAAACCAGCCCAATTATAGCTTGATCCAGACCCCATCTCATTCAGTTTCATCTAAAGTCTGTTAAGCAACTCAAATTCACCCAGAACTCATCGACCCAAGCTACAACCAAACCGAGACCGCTGACACAACACAGCAGCGAGCAGCACAGACAGACACAGCTACAGCTAGCTCGACGATTTATCGCTTATGGGTTTTAAGCTAACTCTTTTTTACACTGCAAAAAAATGTCCATCTTAACATCCTTTAATCTACTATTCAGTCTAAAAATCCTATTTTTCTTAAAATAAGTGACAATCTGTAAATAGAGTGAGATATTTTTTTTTTTAGCCAAGCAATCTGATAGTCAGTGATTTCCATTAGACCTGGCCAGCCATGCTTTCTTGTGTCTTTGCCAGTTCTTGTGATAACCAATGAGGTAAAGCAATCCTTCTTGCTTTCTCCTGTTTTTTATTCTTATCAGTGGAGGCTAACTTGTAGAAAACTTTTCAATGAGTACACGTGCTGGTAGCTGTTGTATGAAGTTCCTCTTGTTGTGATTATGGTACCTTGATGCGACAGATGGCACTCTACTGCGACACCACTGTACCCATAATAACAGGCAACACCATCCCAGATATTATTGCTATGTTGTTTCCAACTGTTTCATTTATTTCAAGAATTTTATAGCCCAAACCTGGATCCAGACCCTGGTGGGCCCAACATAATTTAAGCTCAAATCCATCCAGAACACTTTCGAGTACTTTACCAGCCGCACTACAGACCTCCAGGCATAAAACAATCTGAAAATAAGAGTTGTGTGGCCTCATTTAGGTTTTATGATCAATTCTGATCTGAAATGTGACATAGGCAGCCCACAACAACACATTAACAATACGCCTGACTCCAGTCACAGACATATCAGTGAGACTCACTCATTTTACTTCATCCTATCAGTGTTGATGTTGCAAGATCTATTTTTCAAAGCCTGTGTCATGTAGGCCTGTATTGTTAGCCCAACCAGATGATCAGGTACAAATTTAGAGAAAAGCTGAAAGGAAGTGTAGCCTCTGTCTAAGGTGATCGAGTCCCGATTTCAAGTTCACAACCTCAGTGTGCAAGTCCGAGTCCGAGTCCAAGTCATCGATATTCAAGTCAAATCACAAGTCATCAAAACTGGGACTCAAGTTGGACTTGAGTACTACAACACTGGTTGCCGGAAAAAAAGGCATGCATTTTTCTGTCAACTTTCTCTGGATCAATAGGAGTAAAAAAACAAAAATGAAACAGAATGCACTTTCGTTTATCTGATTTCACAGCTCAGATACCAATTCATCTCTATTGCTGACAAGATTGAAAACAATCGGAAAAAAATGTTGTTTTGGAGGGAAATTGTGTGATATGAAGAATGAGTCACAAACAAACATGTTTACTTTTACTCTTAAATGATAGAGAACCCCCTGAATAATAAGTGTGTTGTGATGACTAGTATTGGCCATCGCCCTGTTTGTAGAGGAGACCACACTATTGAGTCCCACACCCGTCCAGGACCAAACCCAAACCATCTATCAGTAAATAGTTTGTTTGTCTTAGTGTTTGTGGTCATATTAGTTGTACAAAAACACGAGTAGCGTCCAATCCCAACCACTCAAATCTCGGTTTTTCTTTCCAACAATGTGACACAGATCAGTTTTATTGCTGTCTGAACATAAAAACAACATGTCAGAGCTGTTTATTTCCTGTTTACTCTGTAGTTAAAAAAATTGGATCTGTGTTGTATAGGTGGGGAAAAAAACATCTGACCGAAGAAACCAAATCCAAACCAGAATCCGGTCACCCACCCTATATCCCACTTTCCATGGTAATTGTTTGTGGTTGGATCAATTCTGCATGAAGATGCGATCAGTTCTCTTCAAAAACACTTCTCGGGCAAAAACCTTGTAACTCCTTTTTTATTTATTTTTTGTGTTTGCTGAATTGGAAGGCGACAATGCTCTTTTCTTTAAAGATTTTTTTATGCATTTCTGCTTTATTGGACAGCACAGTTGAGAGAGAGAGACAGGAAAGGGGGAAGAGAGAGCCGCATGATGTGACAAAGGTCCCAGACCGGATTCGAACCCAGGACATTGCGGTTATGCGCCTAAATTTCATGATCTAAGAACTGAAACACATCTGAAACACATCTATGATTTCTATGAACATAGAGACATACATTGGAAAGTAAGAATTCTTGCCTCAATTCCTGAAAAGTTGATTTTTAGGTTTTTCTCCAAAGTCAGTTACTTATAGTTGGCCAAACTGTATCCGGGAAAAGAGTCAAGACCAGACCCAAGATGAGATAAAAACCTAGCGTCCTTCAGCCAGTGTTAATTGTTTATGGGTTGATCAATTCTGTACACATGCTTACAGAGTAGCAGAACCCCAACTCAGTTAAGCCCAATATGAGTTTAAACTCTGCCAAACCCAACCGCCCCAAACACACAGACCTAAGCAGAGGCGAAAACCGAGCCGCCCCTCAGCCTGTGGTAATTGTGTGTGGTCGGATCAGTTCTGCACGAACACTTAAATCTGCTCCAAATGCCCAACTGGACCCACTAAGAGCTCCGTTCACACCGCAGGCCTTCATGATCATATCTTTTTTTCCGATGACTGTTCATATCTATTCTTGAATGTAACCCATATCTGATATTAATGTGAGCTGACAGCCATGTCAGTTCAGGTTGGTTTGCGTGTACAGAGTAACAAAAACAGGTCATATCTGTTTATCCATCTACGCATCTCCTTCTTGTTTCAACACATTTCGGTAAGGTATGTGCCTTTTTGACTGAATTGAGGCGCAGCTCCAAATACCTGTCAAGTCGCCGATTTGGCTTTCTTTCCATTGTTGTGTCACATTGTCCTCCATGCTAACGCTGGCTCAGCCAAGCTGCCAAAATGATCACAATTGTGTCAGATGAATGATGTAAGATTTAAAGGATATTTTGACAAAGCCCTTTTGGACTCATTGTTTGCAGCAAGAGGCAACGGAGCTCGCCGTTTCAACCGACAGCTGACTCTGGAGCCAATATTGTCTGTGGCTCAAAGTACTACAGGGATGGAAGAGACTCATTATATATAGGTCCAAAATCGCCAAACTTATCGTTTAAGTCTACTCATTTAACATTTATGGTTCAGGAATTTACAGTAGCTGATGCTCTTATCCATAGTTCAGAGCAGAGAGTTTTTTCACCCGAACTGAGGCCCCACACATGGAAACACACACCCAAGCTAGCATAAAACCAAGCCGTCCTTCAGCCTTGTGTTGTTTGTGGTTTGATCAGTTACGCACGAACACTTGTAGAGTAGCAGAACCAAACCTAACTCAATTAATTCTAATATGAGCTAAGACTGTGGCAAACCCCATCGCCCCGCACACAGACACATACCCAAGCCAAGCCAAAACCAAGCCGTCCTTCAGCCTGTGTTAATTGTCTGCAGTCGGATCAGTTCGGATCACGCTCGCAGCGTAAACCAAGCCCCTGATCCTGCCCAACTGGACCCACCGAGAGCTACGACTCGGCCAAAACCAACCCAGACAAACACAGACGGACTCCAGCCGAGTCAAACCTGCGGTCCCTGCTAATTGTCTAAGGTTTGATCAGTTCTCCTCACTAACACTTGCAGAGTAAACCAAGCCCCAAACCCTTTCCAACAACCGAACCCAATAACAGTCAGGACTCTCCCAATACCCAATGAGACACATACTGCACAGACATAGAACTGAGAGCAATTAAAGGTGCAGTAAGTGAGATTTGTGACAAAATGTGTGGAGGGTTGATAGGGTTGATGATCAATACCAATGACTCAACGATTACTTGGCCAGTTGCTGATATTTTTGACTTTCAAAACTCACTTTTCGGCCCACACTGTATTTGGAACAAAGACTCCCCACCCATTGGAGTTTCAAGACACTCCTAATCCCCCCTGATGTGTTCACGGGCAGCAGGGCATCCTAGTGTTTAGAGAGGCTCTCCTAACTGAAGGATCACAGGTTTGATCCCCATAGCAGCCAACATGTCTGTCAACAGCCATGCGCCCTGTCGAAGTCTCCTTGAGTAAGACACTGACCCAGACACTGACCCATACTTGCTCACCAATGGATTCATTCAGTCATTTTAGCTAATTGACTGATTTCTTTCTACAGTGACTACAGGGTCTTAATAAATTGTGAAGTTGTGTAAGGTTTTTAAAGCTGCAATATGCAACTTTTTGTCTTGAGACAGGTTAAGTTCAAGTTCCCGCCCCAACACCTGTCACTCATCTTGATGATGTCATCTCACGACGAACACAGGGACTCGCAATAAAAAATAAAGCAATGCTGATGTTCACCCCTGTTTTTGAACCGGTTTGGATCAAAAACCAGTTTGGTAATATTTATAGTGAAAAGAGTCCAATATTTTGAACTTTGATGCACTAAGAGCGTACCAAAAACTTTAACCTTTGTCCATCTACAAGTCATCTACTCTTCCAGAATGTATGTTAATAAACCCAAGATGATTCATATAGTTAAGAGAAAAGAAACAGACTTGATGGTGTAGTGATTAAAACACCGTGCCGGACTCATGTGTCCCTGCTGCTCTTCAATCAAATCCGACCAGAACTTTCTCTCCTGTGTCATCCCTTTTCTGTGCTCCTCTCTTTCTTTCCTACTTTTGCAATAAAGAAAAAAAAATGCTAAAGAGAGTGAGTGCACTGCCCACTCTTGTTTTAAAAGAAAAAAAAAAAAGGAATCAGAATTGGGGCTTTAAACCCAAGCCGACCATCAATCCATGCTAATTGTGCGTGGTTGGATCAATTCTGCACGAATATACGCTCCCCGCCTGAGTTTCCAGTAAACAAATGCCTGAGGCAACCTCAGAGCTCATTATGGCATCCATATTGTTACATAATAGAAATTCCTTGGCTCATTAACTCGCTCGCAGAATGCCCGGTGTTATTTTAAACATATCATTACGCTCGTCATTCAGATGGTTTCTCGCTCTCGTGTAAATGAGTAAACATGTTTGTGATGTCCAGTACATATTTCATAGTGTTTATCAGCCGCCGGTCACCGAAGGCGGCGCTGAAACTGAAAAATTCACTGTAAAAGTCAAGGCAGATTTATTCATGAAGCGCTTTTAGCCAACAGGCACGGCTGGTCAGGTAGGAGTCGAGGTAATTTGTAGAACAGAACACTAAAACAAGATTAAAATTTCATGCATTTCATAAATATCCCATGCTGCACTGTTCCAATGCACTGCTGGTCTCGCCATCCCTCTCTAGAGCTGCAACCATACTGGATACAGACTGATAGGTTACTGAATGTAAATATGTAGTGTAATATGTATAGTCTGCTGTCTATTATATGTCCAGTACTGTCCATTTGAGGTCCTGCTGTCCCTGGACTGTGTGTATGTGTGTGTACAGTATTTATGTCACAGTGTGAGGTGTTGGTATGTCTCTGCACCGGTGTTGCCAAGACAAATTGTGGACTTGGACATTTATAGTTCCTGTGCATTTACAGAGTCACTCTCTCCCGATGCTAGTCTGTATGGCATCAAGACATCGCAGCAATTCATTTGTGTTTATTTGCATCTTGAGTGTGAATGCAACCAACTGCATGTCATTTCAACGTTGTGTCTCTGCTTTGCTCTTTGGCTATGTATAGCCCAGTTTTAGACCAAGCATTATTATATATTTAAAGGGTAACTTAGGTATTTTTGACTAAGTGACTAAAGGGGACAACAATTTTTGAAATTAGTCCAGTATTGAGCGAGATCGCATCGCCGGCAGCCGCGAAACGAGCTGCAATGTAATCCGACGTCCACTAAAAGTTCTTGTTTTTGCCACTGACAGGCTCAGATTGTTATTATAAGTGTCTGACAACATTATGGAAAGGACCCTACAGAGAAATGAAACGTTTCTCTTTACCTTTCGCTTGATCCGGTCTGTGTGTAACCAACTCTCGCTCAAGTCTCGCGAGAGTTGAGTTGTTGCAGGAAGTCAACTGTGGAAACGTGAGTGAGAGTTGGAGAGAGGAGTGCCGGGAGGAGTTGTCAGACACTTATAATAAAAATCTGAGCCTGTCAGTGGCAGAAACAAGCACTTTTAGTGGACGTACATTGACGGTGCGATTTGCCCCGTCGGATTACATTGCAGCTCGTTTGGCGGCTGCCAGCTGAAGCGATCTCGCTCAATACTGGACCAGTTTCAAAAATTGTTGTCCCCTTTAGTCACTTAGACACAAAAAGATGGGAAAATAGGGTCCAGGTTGAAAAATACCGAAGTTACCCTTTAACCATGACTAAAACCATAACCTGATCTTAACCAGTGTTGCTTTAGTTGCATACACGTAACTGCTAGCTAACCTTTTCACGTGACGAACATGTGAAAACAGCATGTCCAATTAAAAGTAATCTTCACATTACTTAACATTAACCTTCACATTACCTACATTTCAGAGTTTGGGCTCATTGCACACACACACAGGAAGAGGGAGAGGACACAGACATGATTGTTTCTTATTGACCTACTGACCTGGAGATGGGAGCAAGACTCATCACACCACCGGGGGTTATGGGCTACGAAGTATGAAAGAAACAAAGAAAGAGCTACAAAAAGAAAGACAGAGTGGCTGTGAGAGACAGAAAGAGAGGCAGAGAGAAAGAGAGACATAAGCTGGGTTTCCAGTGAAGCGTATTCTGCAGCTTATGACGCATCGCATTAGAAAGAGGGAAGGGAAGCTGTTTAATAAATAGCAATAGAAATGCATTTGTCAAAGGGAGTGTGTTGAATTTCCAATGGGTGGGGAGTTTTTGTTCCAAAACGAAAAGTGAATCATCGGTATTAGAACATCCACATCAACAACCACGCAAATATTATGGAGATTTTGTGGTGTAGAAATCTTTTTGCCCCTTTAAAGATTAGAATATATATCATCTTTGATTGCTTTGCTTTTGTATCTTCAAATCCCATCAAGAAAAGGCCTGGAGAGAAAAGTATGCCGTTTTGAAATAGAAGATGTGTAGGAACCTCGTCCACAGCTTGTCAGTTCAACTCATGTACAATAGTGATACTAAAACTACGGCTGGAGACCCAAAATTGGACGTAGTGCTCTTCCAGGGTGGACGCCACATTACAAGAGCACTATGTTTTGAACTAGCTTTTGTCCCAGGGCAGGACGTGTGAAATTTGGCTCTCCAAGCTGAAAAAATGTAAAAGATACAACAGCATTTTATTGCCATAACACAGAAAAGTCGTCCATCGCTGATTGTTGTTGGTTTCTGGAGGATTTGCTGGCAGTCTGCACCCGAGCCGAGTCTTTCCTTCAGCTTCTCCTCTTGGTCAGTGATCCAAGAACGGCTTATTGCTTGCAAAGTCACTGCCGGTCATTTGATTCGTATTTAAAGTACAATGCAAATGACATTAATGCCGACACTGAGACCTGGAGGACGGGGTTTGCTCGGTCACTTCAGCCAAATCAGATGGTTGCAAATTAAGTCCGACATTCGTCCAGGAGGGCAGAGTGATTTGGTTTGGAGGGAAATCCATGTGGAGCAGAGCTGGTTTGGTTCAGATGTCGATCTACAATCTGGCAATGGATCATCCAGCGATGTCCATCTGTCTGTCTGTTGTTTGTCTCTGGCTATCCATCCATCCATCCATCTATCTGTCTGTCTGTCTGTCTGTCTAATCTTCCTTTCTTTCTGATGCTGCTTTGGATTATTAGAGACAGAGAGAGAGAGAGAGAGAGAGATTTTCATATTTATGTCTTTGTTGTAGCTGTATTAGTTGTATTATTTTATTTCTACTCTTTGCTGCGTTACATTTGCTCTGTTTTCTATAAATTTGCAAGTCCTTGTCATGCTTTGGCAACATGAATGTTAATTTTGTCATGCCAGTAAAGCAATTGTCTCTGCTTCTTTTACTGGAAAGGCTGTTTAAAGGGTAACTTCGGTATTTTTCAACCTGGACCCAATTTTCCATCTTTTTGTGTCTAAGTGACTAAAGGGGACAACAATTTTTGAAATTGGTCCAGTATTGAGCGAGATCGCTTCAGCCGGCAGCCGCGAAACGAGCTGCAATGTAATCCGACGGGACAAATCGCACCGTCAATGGACCCTACCCTGTAAGGACCCTACCCTGTAAGGACCCTACAGAGAAATGAAACGTTTTTCTTTACCTTTCACTTGATCCGGTCTCTGTGTAACCAAGTCTCGCGAGAGTTGAGTTGTTGCAGGAAGTTACACACAGACCGGATCAAGCGAAAGGTAAAGAAAAACGTTTCATTTCTCTGTAGGATCCTTTCCATAATGTTGTCAGACACTTATAATAACAATCTGAGCCTGTCAGTGGCAAAAACAAGAACTTTTAGTGGACGTACATTGACGGTGTGATTTGCCCCGTCGGATTACATTGCAGCTCGTTTCACGGCTGCCGGCTGAAGCGATCTCGCTCAATACTGGACCAGTTTCAAAAATTGTTGTCCCCTTTAGTCACTTAGACACAAAAAGATGGAAAAATAGGGTCCAGGTTGAAAAATACCGAAGTTACCCTTTAAAGCTGCACCAGGCAACTTTACACTTTGGCCGCCCCAAGTGGCAGCGAGAGATAACTGTTTGAATTTTTTGCAACTTTGAAGGACTTCATTACCCAGATGATCTGGGGATGAAGAGGTTCAGCCATCGTTGGTGAGTCCAGCTTTATTTGGAGACAGTTTTGGATTTCAGTCTTACGTTTTGATTCGTCACTTCCTGTATGGAGACAGTTTCCCCCAGTGAAAATACCCGACACCTGAAATTAATGGAACGGGTCACTCTTCTCTGTTGCAGAGAATGAATAAGACTCATAAAAAGGGTGTATTTTTTATATAAAAATCTTGCCTATAGCGCAGCTTTAAGATTTCCATGTCATTAATACCAGATTTGCTTGAAAACAAACAAATTGAGTTTTTGGTTTTCTAATCGTGCTTTCTACTCCGTCCCTCCCTCCCTGAGCGGTAAGCCACAGGATCGGGTCCCAAGTCAAATGTATTTATGAAAATCTTGTGGCACGGACCATTCCCTCCCTCTGCTCTTGCCCTGGATACATGGTGACGGCTGTAAATGAGCCTCTCATTCATTTGCTCCATCTCAAGTGACCTTACTCTGGCGGCCATTTTGAATTTACGCTCGCTCTTCCAGGTAGGAAACTCTACCAGGAGGAGCTGTTCCGGTGGTCTGGTGGTTTCTTATGGGTTGAAGTATCGCTAATTGTGTATGTATATATATGCTAACACTGCAACAAACAACCTAAGTCATTTAGTCTATTATCGAGTCCTAAAATCGTAATTTTCTTAAAATAAGTGAGAAAAAAATCCAGTTTCCAATGCAAATCAACTAATTTCAAGAATTTAGAAGTCATTTTCTTGACAGCAGTGCAGTGATCTTTATTCTGACTGGTTTCAACAGACTGACACTCATTTTTTAGAAAACTCCTGAAACAAGTGAAGCTGCAGTGGAAACAAGTGGAGTTATCTCTCCTCACTGCAGAATGTTTCTCTTGGTTTAAGAACAATAAGATTTGAAGGCTGAATATGAGACTAGATGACTTGTTAAGATGGATGTTTGTTGCAGTGAATCTTCCGAGCGGTTTCCCATCCTGAGTGTGAGCTAAGTCTCTCTCTCTCTCTCTCTCTCTCTCTCTCTCTCTCTCTCTCTCTCTCTCTCTCTCTCTCTCCTTCACTACTTCCCTTCCTCCTTCCTTCTTTCTATCTTACTCTCTTTCCTTTGCTTCCTCCCTCCTTCCTACTGTCTCTCCTTCCCTTTCTCTCTCTTCCATTTTGTGCCTTCCTTCCCTCTTTCCTTCTCTACCCCAGTCTCATCTTCCCTCCCTCCTTCCTTCTCTATCCGTCTCTCCTCTCTCTCTCTATCTCCTCCCTACCTCCCTCCTTACTTCTCTACCCGTCTCTTCTCTCTCTCTCCTCTCTCCCTCTATCTCATCCCTCCTTCCTTCTCTATCCCAGTCTCTCTCTCTGTCTCTCTCTCTCTCCCTCTATCTCCTCCCTCCTTCCTTCTCTATCCATCTCTCCTCTCTCTCTCCCTCTATCTCCTCCCTCCCTCTCTCCTTCCTTCTCTATCCCAGTCTCTCCTCTCTCCCTCTGTCTCCTCCCTACCTCCCTCCTTACTTCTCTACCCGTCTCTCTCTCTCTCTCTCCTCTCTCCCTCTCCTCCCTCCTTCCTTCTCTATCCCAGTCTCTCTATTTCCTCCCTCCCTCCCTCCTTCTCTATCCCAGTCTCTCCTCTCTCCCTCTATCTCCTCCCTACCTCCCTCCTTACTTCTCTACCCGTCTCTCCTCTCTCTCTCTCCTCCCTCCTTCCTTCTCTATCCCAGTCTCTCTCTCTCCCTCCTCCCTCCCTTCTCTTTCCCAGTCTCTCTCTCTCTCCTCTCTCCCTCTATCTCCTCCCTCCTTCCTTCTCTATCCCAGTCTCTCTCTCTCTCTCTCTCTCTCCTCCCTCCCTTCTCTATCCCAGTCTCTCTCTCTCTCTCTCTCTCTCTCTCTCTCCTCCCTCCCTTCTCTATCCCAGTCTCTCTCTCTCTCGCTCTCTCTCTCTCTCTCCCTCTATCTCCTCCCTCCCTCCCTCCTCCCTTCTCTATCCCAGTCTCTCTCTCTCTCTCTCTCTCCCTCTATCTCCTCCCTCCCTCCCTCCTCCCTTCTCTATCCCAGTCTCTCACTCTCTCTCTCTCTCTCTCTCTCTCTCTCCTCCCTACCTCCCTCCTTACTTACCCGTCACTCCTCTCTCTCTCTCTCTCTCTCTCTCCCTCTCTCTCTCTCTCCTCCCTCCCTTCTCTCTCTCTCTCTCTCCCTCCTCCCTCCCTTCTCTCTCTCTCCCTCTCTCTCTCTCTCCCTCCCTTCTCTCTCCCTCCCTCCCTCCCTCCCTCCCTCCCTCCCTGCCTGCCTGCTGTATGTGGTGAACCACATGGTTAACTGCGGCTGGAGTCTTAGCGCCCGTTCCTCTCAGGCGTTGCGGCGGTGTGATGGCGCCCTGGGAGGCCAGCCGCCACACAGCGCCACAGCTATGGCAAAACAACTCTATCAAGCGGCGGCCGAACGCTCCACAAAATGCTGACCGCTTTACTGAAGTTTATTGGACAGTTTAAAAAAAAACGCTGGTGCCCACAGACAGTGGAGCGGTTAAATCCTGTTGGACCAGGATCAAGTCCCACCAGAACTTTCTCTTCCGTCTCCCCCTCTTCTCTACCACTGTCTAAAGAAAGAATACAGATAATATAAATAGAAAAAAGACAACAGAATACAATATTATAATATCAATAAAATGTCATTTCATTTATATTAATATACATAATATATAATGGTATTATGATTTATATAATATGGTTAACAAAACATGTGTACTGTCCAAAAAAGTGTCTTCAAACAAGTATATAAGAATAAAAAAAAGGACAAAACAAGGAAGTTTGCCAATTATCTCCCTGGTTACCAGAAAAGTCAGTATAGAGTACAATAGGGCATATGGCTAGTCTACTTTATGTTATGTTATGTTATGTTATGTTATGTTATCAGTACAGTTGGAACACATCATTGCTTTTCTGAATCTAATTCTTGTACAATATTCCTCATATATTTCAAGAAAGCATTGGAAGCGCTTCATTTATCTCGTTTTGAAATTTCAACCAAGCTCCCATATGTGTGAATATTTCATAACTCTCTGCCACAACAGCTGCGGCAAAACAAGCCGAACTCAGACCAACAATCAGCTTCAAAATAGTTGAGGACAAAAAAAAAAAAAAAAAAAAAAAACAGAGGAATGCTCGACTTATTTTGCAAATGTTTCTGGCAGATTTAGTTCATCACAACCCAAGCACTTCACATTCTGAAACTATTTTTAAGCTCGCTGCCCATCGTTTGGTCTACCAGGCATTACTGTAAAGCTCGTGACACATCAATGTTTATGCCTGCTGCTCTTTGTCTTAATTGACCGTAATTAACTAAATTATGGTCAATTAAGAAAAAGAACAAGGGGCATAAATATTGTTGTGTGGCGGCGGTGGCGGCTGGTAGACCAAAGATGGTAAATGAGTTTTTAAATTGTTTCAAATATGTGAACTACTTGGAGTTGTGCTTGACTGAATTTACCAGAAGCCTCAAACAAACTGTAGATTCACACAGTCTACAGTACACTTACAAAATAAAGATTAAATAGCATTTTGCATCAGATCTTTGATTTTTGATCAAACCCAACATCATGTTTTGTCTATTTCTCTAACAATTGCACAAAGTGTTATATTGCAGACCCTTTATATTTAAATTTTACCCATCTAGACCATCTATACTTAGATCTAGACCATCTATATTTATATTTTATACTGCTGGACTTACAGCGGGAAGACAAATGCAAATTGTGTCCCCAATCTGTCTGTCTGTCTTAAGTAAATTTAGGAGTTTTTGTGTCTGTCACCTTCTTCAGTGGGTGAGCTCGGTTGGTCTTTGTGCCCACATCATGCGGTCTGCTGCTGCCGGGAAACTATCCTGCTGGATTTACACATGCACAAAAACATCTGGATCTTTATATTTTGAATTTGATTGACGCAGCCGCAGAATATCTGATTTTTAATTCAAAAACCCAAAGGACAGAGTCGGGGTTCAGAGGGCTTGAAAACTTGCAAAAAACGGGAAGAATGGCCAGCCAGCGCTCTGGAAAATGAACAAACTGTGTCTTTATTTAGCAGTCAGTCACAGTAGAAATGACTCGACTGTACAGACTTCATCGACAAGACCGTTCATTTTTCAAGCTCACAGCTCATTTAGTTTTGTAAATGCGGTCCGTTTTTTCCACGTTTTTCTTTCTTTAGACAGTCATGAAAAGAGCAGATTTGTGCCACATTTTTTTTTTTTTTTCCCCATTTTATTTTGAGATGTTCCTTTCTCAGTGTGACCTCAGACTGTCGGGGACTCGCCGCTCTTCTCTGTACAGATTCATTTAGTGTTTTGTCACCAGTGTGCGCTGTCTGACCCGGGACACTTTATTAGGCAGTAACAATAAATTTGACTCTAGCAGAGATTAAACAAGTACAGTTTAAACTTCTTTTCTGGTGAGACCGTGACGGGTATTTGGCCTACAGTTGGGGTTCATCAGAGTTTTTGGGATGTACAGGGTTCCTCACTAGGGTTCGAATCCGGCCCAGGACCTTTTATCCCCCCCCCCCCCACCCCTCTCTGTCCTAATCCTTCCTGTCTCTCTACTTTCATCTGTCCAATAAAGGTGAAAATACCCCAAAAAATAATCTTAAAAAAAAATATACTCCCTGATCAGTTCCTTAACCCTTGTGTGGTGTTCATGTGTTTGTTATTCACCCAATGCTCGCGGGTCTAGTGGACTCACAACATTATTGGGTTTTTAAAACAATACAGCCATAACAATTTATGTAAAAAGCCACACACATTAAGCTATGTCTTGATGATGTCATCTCTCCTGAGGCTGAGGTGAAGCAGCCGATCTGACGCTGACGTTCAGCTTCGCTCTTCTCTCTTTTCTTCCTGCTTTCCTCCGTTGTTGTTGTTGTTGTTGTTGTTGCTGTGACTTCCTGCTCTGCGGCCGCTAGTCTCACCTTGGTAGCCACAACCGGCTCACCGCTGGCCCCGCCCACAAGACACGCCCACAGGAAGTGGTTTGCTGTGATCAGGATCCTGACATCACCACGATTCCTGCTCTCTGTGGAACATGTTTTTTTGGAACATATGGAAGGTAAGTCAGTAGTTTGTCGGTAGTTTGTGTGTGAAGCATAAACGGGCCGGTCCGTTAAAACTAAAGCTGTTTGGAGGATTATATACATGCCGAATTTACCAGAACACCCTACCAATTACTAATAAAGTCTCAAATTATATTTCATGATGTGTGTTTTTTGCCGATAAGCAAGGCAAAAACAAATTGCTATATTTTTAAAGGGACCTTGGTGTGGCAGGAGCGCCTGCAGCCTCGGGCCCGCTGCTGTGTTTCTGAATGCAGAAATCTCCTCAGGCTGTTCACTTTGTTTCACTCTCTACCATTCAGGAACCTGCTGATATTCACTAGTCACGTTATGCTTCAGGAAAGCAGAAATATCACACATAGACCCTTTAACATTTGATCAGTCAAGACAAGACCTGTGGTATTTGTAAATGTCCGGTCAGCGTGGGTGGGGCTACAGGGCACCGAGCTGAGTCACCGGTCCCAAAAACATGTTTTTATATTTACTCCCTGAAATAACTCCTGCCCGCTCACCCGTGATAATTACTACACAATCTGTACATTATCCCATGCATTGTCCTGTAGCGGCCTTTAGGAGTCAGACAATGGGTGTGGTGGAAGGCCAGCAGCGTGAGACTAACTCCTACAGACACGTACAGTGTTGTCACCGCGGTAACAACAGGCCGAGAGCTGTATGTATTAACAAGTTTGGACGTGCTAGTTGGCGGTTTTCGTTTTTCGCCTGTCGATGATGTCATGTGAAAACCTTGTTGTTGCTCAATTTTGGTGATTTTCACATTTTGAAGGATCGCATGCTCCTCTCTGGGGTTGAGAAAATTCTCCATCCTCTTGGTTTTGTGAAACCCTTTCAAAAACCCAAGGGGTAACGGCAAAACTGTGATGTCATCAAGTTAAAACCAAGGTTGTTTTTCTTAATTTCCTGAAAAGTTGACATTTTGGAGATCCAAGGTTTTCACCTGACAGTGACGATATGCAGAACTAAATACAATCAGACAAGAAAAAGTGAGATTAATCGTTGGGACGCTGTTACTGTTGCTGTTAAATTAAATGTTTTTTCCTTCTCTCTCCTGTCTTTCTTGTCTCTCTTATAAACACCAACATTTTCAAACCCCCTGTCCAGATAGGAGTAATATTACTGGGTAACGTGCTTTTTTTTAATTTGCACATAAATTATTTCAGTGAACATTTCCCACAGGATAAATGTATTACATTCTCTAAATTACTGAGGAGTGTTGTCATTTTCGGAAATGCGTGCCACATTACCTCACTGCTACTCACTGCTCTTCAGCACAGGAGGAACAAGTCAAAACACGCAGCTCACACGGACGTCGTCTTGCTGGTGAGAATATGTCGCAAGAGCAGATATGGGAGTTTTTTGGTAATTGACAGATATGATGAAATCTTTCAGGGAGTCTCTCTGTGTCACAACTTTTATAGATGGGAGGCTCTTGCTGGATTGTGCTAAGTAGACAATCAGGGTGCAATAATAGAGCTTTAGGGGAGATTTGACCACACAATGCGTCCACATCCCCTCACAATACAGGCTCAAATGGCCCGGGACAAAAACACCGGAAAGAAATTCAGGGAATGAGCCCATTGTTCTGCTTTGGCACGGACCAGCGGTGTGTGTGTGTGTGTGTGTGTGTGTGTATGTGTGTGTGTGTCTCTCACACACACGGTCGTTCTCTTCACTTTTGTGTGTGTGTCTATGTGTTTATCAGATCTTGGCAAAAATAGATTCAAAGAATGCTTTCGATGTCTAAACTTTTTGACGTACATTTGATGAATGAAGCGCTCCTTTCAAGCACTTACAGCATGTTGAACAACTGTTTTGCCCAGACTTGATGAGTGTGTGTGTGTGTGTGTGTGTGTGTGTGTGTGTGTGTCTACAATTTAGGCATTTAGCAAATGCTGTTATCCAGAACAAGACACAGTGAGTGCAACAGTGCAGTCAGTTCCTAGACTGTGAGAATACAAGCAACCGACAGTAAGGAGGACGAGGGTCAGAGGTCAGAGGTCACAGCAGCCTGATAATAGATGTAACAAAGACTCCTGTGTCGTGTGTGATAGAAAAGCACTGTGTGTGTGTGTGTGTGTGTCTTTTGTCCGTCTGTGATACATTAAGGAAATGAACTTCAGCATTATACAGGGCTTTCTGGTGATGTCACACAGCCTCTGGCGGCCATATTGGAGGTCCTCAGCTCTTGGGCAACAACGGCAGATTGTGTTTCTAACCTTAAAACTCAGTCGTCTCTACAGAACTGAATACACATTGGTCATTTCTGTGTGTGTGTGTGTGTGTGTGTGTGTGTGCATACTGTGTTTTTGCATTTATGTATTTCCACGTGTCGCTGCTATTCCTTCCATGTGCCCCCCCCCCCTCTCTCTTTCTCTCTCTCTAAGGCCTTTACACTCTGTCCATCTCTACGACCTCAGCATGTCTCATATCGAAGGGCACAGGTGACTGAAGGACACACACACACACACACACACACACACACGTGGACAGAGGACCCAGGTGTGTGTGTGTGTGTGATGTAACTGAAGTGAAGGCACGGCAGAGTCGATTAAACCTTTCTGATTACATCTAATTCTACAGCGGCTTCACTATAAACTCACTACAAACTAGAGTCTGATATATCCATCTGTTTATTCTATTTAAACTTTATTTTAACAGTATCAGTCAGTACAAAACACTGATGCAGTTTTGCTTTTTATTTTCCCTTCTCAAACTATTTCAATTAAAGTGATAATCTGCGAGATCCTTGGTTTTGGTTTTTGGATTTTTTTTTTTTTGTCCCTCAGCCTCACTGCTGTGGTGTTTCTGCACTGCACGTCCCACAGATCACCTGTCAATCAAACAGTGTGGGCGGGACTGTGGCGTCAATTCTTCTCATGGCTGTGCGTACCGGGCCGCGCCTCACGTTTGTGAAAACGGGATCTCTTGTGGAATACACACGCATGACGGCAACCTTTACTCTGGGCTGTACACACACACACACACACACACACACACACACACACACAAACACACACACTCAGGGCATGATTAGGCATTTTTAGAACATTCGGTCTCCCATGAGTCACTGCTGCCCCTCAGCTAAACGAGAGAGATGTCATGTGCGTAAAACAAACACACACACACACACACACACACACAGAGCTATACAAAGTCACGTTATAGAGGCATATGCAAAAGCAGAAACACACGAGACCCAAGCCTGGAAACTGGTTCGTATTCTCTCTCACATGAAAACAAACCAACCTGCAAACTAAACATCAAACCCAGCCTGGAAAAAACCAGTCTGATCACATGACCATTTTGTGGCGTTATTCTGACGCTTTTATCCAGAGCGACGACTGAGCAGGTGGAGGTTCGGTGTCTTGCTCGAAGGCACTTCGACAGGACACACCTGATGCCTGATGAGCAGACCCGGGACCCTGCAGCTACGGGACGCTCTCTTGAACCATCGGCACTCGCTGCTGCTCTTGATCGAGAGGAACAAAAAACCACGGACCAAAGGAAACCTGAATTTGTGACCAACTTATACCAGTGTGCTGACTTATGTGTTCCCCTATGCGAAAATATTGTAAATATGCTAACAATCATCTCCATCATGGTCTGAGTCACATGACTTGGACTCGATACAGACTGGAGTCACAGTTTGAACTGCTTGAGACTCGACTTGCTGCATGAAGAGAAGACTTGAGACTTGACTTGACTTGGGTTCTGGTGACTTGGGACTTGACTCTGACTTGTACTTTGATGACTTGAAAAGGTTTCTAAAGTCTTGACTTGAGATCTTGTGTTTGTGTAAATGACTTAGATTGAAAGTGATGAGATTTGTTCCAGCGGACGACTGAATTTAAATTCTGTTTTCTGAATTTGTATGGAATGATTGAATTTATTGAAGTTGAAACTGATTATAGAAATCAAACTCATGATGCTCTTACCAAGTTTTTATCCTATTAAAACCATATTGCATTGAAAAGTCCTAGATATTTAGTTTTCTTTAAGATATTAAATTGATACTGGACTCTTGATTTGTTCTGACTTGACTTGCTGTTCTACATTTAGACTTGAGACTGACTTGGGACTCGAGTGATGATAACTGTTGTTAAAATAGATATTTTTTGCTTTTTTCAGTGCAGGAGTTATGGTAGGAAAGTTTTGAGGAGTTGGAATCAAAGCCCGTCAGACAGCAGTGAAATACCGCGGAGGTCGACATGTCCTCCAAACCCTGCTGACAGTGGCAGTCGTCTGTTTCTGAGGAATTCAGACTCATTCGCCTCTGAAGCCTTGATCACTGCACAGTAACAGAGAGCAGAACAGCAAGCAGCTGGCTTCTGACCAGAAGGACGTTAGTTTAAATCCTCAGAGCGGCCGAGAAGACCTGGAGGGGAAACTGGAGGAGAAATGCTGAGTGGAGCTGCTCAGTGGACACCAGTAGAGACTGTGGTTGTACTGGGCAGCTCCCAGTGTGGATATCAGAGGTGTGACCAAGTCCACTTCACTCGAGTCCCAAGTCAGTCTCAAGTCTAAATGTAGAACAGCAAGTCAAGTCAGAACAAATCAAGAGTCCAGTATCAATTTAATATCTTAAAGAAAACTAAATATCTTGGACTTGATGCAATATGGTTTTAATAGGATAAAAACTTGGTAAGAGCATCATGAGTTTGATTTCTATAATCAGTTTCAACTTCAATAAATTCAATCATTCCATACAAATTCAGAAAACAGAATTTAAATTCAGTCGTCTGCTGGAACAAATCTCATCACTTTCAATCTGAGTCATTTACACAAACACAAGATCTCAAGTCAAGACTTTAGAAACCTTTTCAAGTCATCAGAGTACAAGTCAGAGTCAAGTCCCAAGTCACCAGAACCCAAGTCAAGTCAAGTCTCAAGTCTTCTCTTCATGCATCAAGTCAAGTCTCAACCAATTAGAATTGTGACTGGAGTCCAAGTCATGTGGGACTCACCTCTGGTACTCAACTCTGAACTCTATCAGGAGAGACTGACTTCATGGTTCTGGAGGATGTTTTTCCATCTTTCTCTTCATCTTCTTCTCACAGGGAGAGAACAACACGTCTTACGCAATTTTGAGAAATAAGCATTAACTCTGAAATGCAGATTGCGTGTTGTGGGCACCAATAATGTGAAGATTACCTTCCTCCACCACCAAAAGATTATGTGATAATAGTACGACACGCCATTTTCACGTGTTTGTGAAGTGAAAGGTTGGGTACCAGTTCAGTACCCAACCGCCCCCCCCCCCCTCTGAGACCGACCTCCACACTCTTACTTTCCACCACACTATTTCACTAATATGTCAACTTCCTGGTCTACTTCCTGGTCTACTTCCTGTTTCTAGTCCCGTCTCCTCTGCCTCGTCCTTCCTGCTGGGGAAACAGATTTCTCTCACTTTTTGTGCAAAGAGAACGTTGTTTACATTTCAAAACATCGTGCTCATTCCATAAAATTAAAAGACCAGGCTGGAGAGAAGCACAGAGAACACACTCGCATAAAAACACACATGCATGCATATATATATACAGTATCTGTACAGTATATACACAGTATATATACAGTATATATACAGTATATAGGGCATATAGGGCTGCAGAAGAGAACGGAACGGCATGATAGAGAATTCTGATTACATAATGATCCAATTAGTTTGAACGAACTTCATCTTATTTTGTGTCCATTCAATGTAGATTTTAGTGACTGCCCTAATACACATGCTGGCACACACACACACACACACACACACACACACACACACACACACACACAGGGAACAGCGCCTGGCTCTCTGCTCTCTCGGCTGGCAGATCTGCGGTGGCATCGTAAAACGGTTGTGGCATCTTGGTATTTTCTGGCAGTGCGTCCTGTTCCTTGTATAACAGATTCCTCTGGGCTATTATTTCCAACTTCCACTGCTACAATGCCTCACTTGTTTGGAGAAAGAGGACACGCCGTTGATTTGTGTGTCTTTGTGTAATAAGTTCAATTCTTTGCTTTTGCATATCTGTCAAACTGCAAACAAACAAGTGGTCTCAGCTGTCTGTACGCGCTGCGCTGTCTATGTGTGTCTGCAGCCCGCCGCTCGACAGGCAGCATCAGCTGGGTATGAAGCGCTAACAGTGTAAGTTGAATTATAGGGCAGAGCTCGCCTGGCTGTTTCCTGGCACCAGCGGGATTATGGCTTCCAGCAGGCCATTACCACATAAACAGTAGTACTGCAGGAACGAAGTGTCCAACACATTAACCGTTTGAGGGAATACTCCCAAGAAAAAAACAAAAAAACAGAATTCATGTGTTTTTCCATTGATTCTCAAAGTTTTTAGGCTCGAGAAATAAAGAAAAATCAACTTGAAATTCCAGACTGAAGGCAGTAACACACGGGATGCTGAACCGGGACTCCAAATGTGTAGTTTCCCTTTTAGGCTTCATTGATTAACCTCTTCCAGCAGGTTTTGCAGCCAAGCGTTGTTCAAACCCACAGAAGTTCATTTTAAATTCTAGTCAAGATCCCAAAGTTTCCAAAGATACCAAACATGCCAGGCTGAATTACAGGGAAGTGTGTAGAAAATGATGCACAAGACATCTAGGGTTTTTCCATTTGATGTAATGGTGCAGCCATGAAAAAAATGGCGTCTTGGGTTTGAATATTTCACTCAATATAAGCAGCTAAAGCTTAAGTGAAGCGCTGGAACAGCAGGTACAGAATATGGATTTGACGCTTTCTAACTTTGAAGCCACTTAAGAGGAAATTTAAGGGGAAAATCAGGGTGCAAAGGGTAAATAGTGGAAGAAATCTAGATGCGGCAAATACTCATTATTTCACTCAAACACAGAAATACGATAATAAATGTGTATATTAGATTGTTTTTCATGTTCAATAAATCATCTCATAATTTCCTGCACTGTCAGAAAACAAGGTGCAGAGTCGGACAATTTTAAGGTCAATTCTGTACCTTGTTTACCCAAATACAGTTTTACACCTTCCACACACACACACACACACACACACTCATGTTCACACTCATGTTCACACTCAAAACTGAATTTTCCAACATCATCTAAATAACATTCAGATTCAGAGTGAATTGAGCACAAATCGCGACGAGTTACTTGTCTTGACTGAAGTCGTCGCTTAGTTGAATTCCACACGGTCTTGTTTGTGTGTGTGTGTGTGTGTGTGTGTGTGTGTGTGTGTGTCTCATTCACTGTCAGTCTACTTACAGCAGAATTCCCAAATCAGGTGAATCAACGTCGCTTCACTTGCAAGAAACAAACTGAACTGAAGTCAAATCTTGGAACACTGGAAGCAGACAGGTGGGGGAACTTTCTTCTTCTTCTTCTTCTTCTTCTTCTTCTCTGAGTTTAATAATGGATTGCAAAGGAGCGTAAAGAGGTGCTTATCACCACCTACTGTACCGGAGTGTGTAGTAACCATGTCTGTGTATACATCACTTTTACATTGCTATAAAACTTTGTTCTTCTTCTTCATCTTTCATCAAAAAAACATACAGATATCTATTCTTCAATATATTACTTCTTGGCTTTAATGTTTTCTCTTTATCTTATAATCTGTTTTTTCCACCATATTTCCAGGTAAAGTCCATATAAAATGCATAAATTTAAGAGGAAAGTAGTCAGTCCACTCCGCATCATATATCTCAGCTTCAGTGTGTGTATAGCCCAATGTAAAAAAACCATAATACACTAATACATTGCATTAATATATCACTTTATTTCTTGCTTTTTGTTTTCTTTCTATCTAATTTCTCTTGTTGTTGTTGTTGTTGTTGTTAGTAAAGGGTAGATTGTATTTTATTGGTGCATAAACACTGATGAAGTCGCAGCCTCTTGTGTGTTTTGGCCCGTGTGTTTCATTAGTTTCAGTAAAGTGAATAAAAAGCAGGAAAAAACAATATGCAGCCCGGCGGTTTCTGCGGTCTGCTGTGCTGCTGCTGCTCAGGCCGTCTCGTTTACTACTGTAGTGTTTACCAGCGTGTTTACAGGCCTGTTCTGGTTACACAGGCTGCTGGCACGCACACACACACACACACACACACACACACACACACACACACACACACACACACACACACACACACACGCACACACAATGCAGACTGGACTTTAAGTTACACAAACATTTCTCGGAGAGACAGATATAATCTCACCGGTTGAGTTAAAACTATAAAAGCTGAAAAATGAAAATGTGAAAGCGTGTGCAGACTGTTTATATGAAGAGTTAAAGCTTTTTTTTAAAGTGTAACCCAAAGCCAGATTTGTGGCTACCTGGAAGACAAGACTCTCTTTCTCTTTCTCTCTCAATTTCTTACCTATTTCTGTCTTTCTTTCTCTGCCTCTCCTCTTTCTCAAGTCTTCTCACTCGCTTTCTTGTCTCTCTCTCTCTCTCTCTCTCTTCCTCTTTCAGCTCTTCACACTCTTTCTGCCTGCTCTCCTTCTTCTCTCAAATTTCACATCTGTTTCATGAAGAGCTGAAAGAGCAAGAGAGAGAAAGAGTGAGAGAAGAGTGAGAGGACATGGGACACTGGGAAAACCAAACCTGACTCAATCAAAACCCCAAACATTATGAATTCTTAAATATTAGACCGCAGCTGAAATCACAAACATTTCTTCAACTCAACGATGCATATCACCACATTTTTGCATCGCGAAATTTCATGTCACAAACTTTCGTCACATCCTTAATGAACAGCCAAAGCATCTAAACAGCAAAAACAGCAAAACGTTCTCTCTCTCTCTTTCCATTTCTCTCCCTCCCTCCCTCCCTCTCTCTCTCCCTCCCTCCCTCCCTCCCTCTGTTAAACCCCATGAGCCTGTGCTGTACCGTACAGACAGTAACAAAAACACAATAAAGACTCCCGGCAATGAATCTTCTCGTTGTGCTGTCAGCTTTTACTGTACAGCTTGAACTCACAGAGCGCTGACGAGCCTCCCACACACACACACACACACACACACACACACACATGTACAGTACAGTCTGAGCTGCAGTGAAGGGTTAACAGTGGAGTCATCTGTCATCTCCCTGCTCTTCACCTCGGGCCTTTACTGTACTGTACCGAGCTGTCAGTCTGCCCCGTCCGCAGCTGCAACTCATTCGCTTTTGAGGCATTTTGGGGCTTCGGTGTTTTGCTGGAGCTCATCTGGGCTGCAGGCGCTTCTTACCGACCGGAGTGATTCATAAACGTTTGTCACAGAAATATCTCCCCCAGCCTGTTTTCAAATGCCGTTTTGCTATTTTGCGTGAAAACGAGAGCCGATTTAGAGTTTAGATTTAAAAACTTGCTCACTCAAACGACGAGCTGTCCAGTGATTTCATCTTGTTTTCCAGACCTATTAAGATTATTTCATGATATTTTTAGTCAAATTATATCACTGCACTGGCAGATAATCTAAGCAGATAATGACGAATGACGATTCATTATTCATTCAATAAATTTCACTTGATTCATGCCAATATGACTTCTTTCAAGAAATAAAACAATGAAGAAAATCTGGAAACAAGAAACTTTCTCCAAGACAAGTTACATTCTCCTGAAAAAATGTGAAATTAGTTGAAAGTGGTAAAATTATCTGCCAGTGCAGTAAGATGATTTCACAAAAAAATCCTAAAATAAGCTTGATAAGTCTGAATACAAGATAAAATGACAGTTTTTGCAGTGTAGGCGGCGTTCATTCACACGGGACATTTGGTATCCATCACTTTCATTATTATTATTATTGTTATTATTATTATTATATACTTTGCATTATTGTGGCCGGGGCTCCAAATCTTTTAGCTGTCTGTACAACATTTCATTGGCTGTTGAAGTCCGTTAGCAGATGATGTTTACCGGCAGCTCCGTCAAAAGATCAACTAGTTCCATATTATTTGACGGACTTGGTTGCGATATTTTCACGCACTGCGCTCCGCCAAACCATGTGATCCGTCAGTTTTTCTGACATATCACAACATATTACAGGCTAGTTAAACCAAAAAAGCAAGAAAAAAAAAACAGAAGTTGAGATGCTAGCGCTTTGTGTAGAGCAGCGTAACAGGCAGCCAATCAGGAGCCTGTTTGATACAGAGGCGACAAAGTGTGAGAACAGGCAAAGACCAAAGAGTGTATAAAAACACGGCATTCAGATGTTACCGTCTTAAAAGAAACGGATCAATATGGCGGACGACACTTATTGATCCATCTGACAGACACATTTCAGCAGCTTTGTGGGATCCTGGCTGCAGGGACTGAACTTGTAACCTTTTGTATACGGGACAGTCTGTCTACCCAGGAGGCCCGTGTGCACACTCATGCAACAGCACTAATCACATACACATGCAGAGGAAACCACTTGCCAAAAGCCCATACACACACACACACACACACACACACACACACAGTACTTTTTGTTCAAGGCCTGTGCAATGACACACAAATACACAACATTACACTCACACAGGCAAAAGCATACCTGCACACACACACACACACACACACACACACACACACACACTTGAGCGAAAACATATGTGCGAGCAAAGTATATAGCCTATGCAGCATATATACACACATACACACACAGGAGAGTATGCGATTTAACGATGAGATCACGTGTGTGTTCTGCCAGGCAGCTGTGAGCTGATGTTATGTAATCTGTCACACACACACACACACACACACAGTATAACAAAGAGCACTGTTTAACTGTCATACACATTAAATTTTACATATTTGAGGCAAAACAAGTTGGCACGCAGAATATAAAGTAGAGAAACAGGAAAGACGAACACACTGAACATTCACAACACTGAACATTTCATTACATAACAGCACAGAATGGCAACAGTTCTGAATACTAACAATATGATAATATGAACAGTAACGTTAGTGAACATTAATGGTGACAGTACTGAACATTAACAGTGATGAATATTAGCAGAGACAGACAGAGGCCAAGAGAAACAGAGGGAGAAGAAACAGAAAACAGAAAAGAGAGAAAGAGAGAGAGAACCCTGTGAAAATGAATTCTTCCACCCTGCAAAGAAATAAAATTCTGGGGGAAACACACTGACACTTGGAATCTGGGGGAATTTTTGGCATGAAAGTGATCAGATTTAAATATGCAGCACAGAATATCGGCACAAAAAAAATCAGCTATTGGTAGGTTTTGGTGTCACCCTTCAAAAACCTATATCGGTCAAATCCCTAGTTCACACACACACACACACACTGTCACACACACATACACACATACAGTAAATGGAACTTGGTAGCTTGGTAGTGTTTCTCCTCTCATGGAGACGTTAAAAATACCACCTGCCTCCTACTGTCTGCTGTCTATTCTTGGACATAACACTGAGCAGTGTAACAACTGTGTGTGTGTGTGTGTGTGTGTGTGTGTGTGTGTCCACGCGCGTGTGTGTGTGTGCCCAGTCTACAGTCTATTCTTGGATTGTTGGACATATCGCTCCAGTGTGTGACAATCCTAAAGTGTGTGTGTGGGTGTGTGTTACTTGCCCTACTATCTCTAGATATTCTAACAGTCTGTTACAATCCTCCCATGTGAAACAGACCTACACTGCGTGTGTGTGTGTGTGTGTGTGTATCCATCTGTCGTCATTTATTCAAGGACACATTGCTGAAAGATTTGACAAGCCTTGATTTTGTTTATTTGTGTGTGTGTGTGTGTGTGTGTGTGTGTGTGTAGATCACATGCCTGTCTCAGTGGCAGTCTTAGGTGTGTGTGTATGTGTGTGCCTGTGTATTATGTGTGTTTGTGTTGTGTGTGCGTGTGTGTGTAACGTGCCCGCTGTCTGCAGTTATTGCTTCGCCGTGTGACAAACCTAAAGTGTGTGTGTGTGTGTGTCTGTCTCCTATTGCTTCCAGTTACTCTTGTCAACATGGTTCTTCTCTTCCTGTATAGTTCAGTGTGTAGCACAGAGCACCAACACTACCAGGTTACCAGCTCAGTTCCCTGTGTAGCTCAGTGAGTAGAGCAAGGCACTAATATACAGAGAGAGACTACAGTCTGAAAGGTGGAAGCTAAAATTTTAAAATGTTAAACCAATGTTGAAAGGTGGAAGCTAGTTTTTAATCTTTGCGGGAATGAATTTGTTCTCATGTTTGAGGTTATGTGGTTGTAAGAAGTTTTGCATACATATAACTAAAAAGTCTTTGTAATTCCTTTGTAATTTAAATATTTGTGAAAATGTTTTGAATGCTTCTAACTTAGTGTTTATTAGTCAGATTAATGGTTACATGTAACAAAACTTTTACATGTAAATCTGCAGCATTCGCTTTACAAAGTTCAGCAGTTCATTTTCACAGCTACGAATCGTAAGATTTCTGTCAGTGGGAAAGTTTGTAACTTCATCTTGTATGTTATGTCTCGTAAACTAGCGGGGCCTGGGGGCGGGGCCATTTGCTCTTAGCCAATCATTTTATCAATCAGTCAAAGGCACCAAAAAAGATGCCTGCATTCATAGCTAACATAGCTAACACCAGTAGAATAGCTAAAGCAGAGGTAGCTAATGTAGCTAACACTGATAGAATAAGCAGACATAGCTAACGTAGCTAACAGATAGAATGGCTAAAGCAGATAGCTAACATACAGTAGCTAACACTGATAGAATAAGCAGACATAGCTAACATAGCTAACACCATTATAATGGCTAAAACAGGCATTGCTAACATAGCTAATAGATAGAATGGCTAAAGCAGATAGCTAACATAAAGTAGCTAACACTGATAGAATAAGCAGACATAGCTAATGTAGCTAACACCATTAGAATGGCTAAAACAGACATAGCTAACGTAGCTAACACCATTAGAATGGCTAAAGCAGTTATAGCTAACGTAGCTAAGGTCCTCTTAGCTACAATCTGTGAGAAAAATAAGTAAATTATTTTAGATATGATATACTATGGCATACTAATACTGCCAGGGTGTGGGGTTGTGTTCCACATAGTGTAGGTAAGATAAGATAAGATAAGATAGTACTTTAAATTCAGGAAAATTTGTCTCCTTCGAGTCGGATAAAGCAAGACACTGTCTCCATACTTTTTGCCCAACACTGCTCCTCTCGATAAACCTAAAGACTGTGTGTGTGTGTGTGTGTGTGTGTGTGTGTGTGTGTGTGTGTGTGTGTGTGCTACGTGCCCTACTGTCTGTAGTTATTCTCGCCCACATCGCTCGTATGTGTGACACATCAGTGAGTTTATTTTTAGTCGTCTTTACCGACAGCTGACTTCGCCTCAGTTCTGCAGCCTCTCTGTCAGTCCCACATCACAACCGGCCGACGACTGATTCATCATCACATCATGAGCGCTTAATACTTCAGTCTGCCCTCTATTATATCTGTTCAGGTTACGGTATGAAGCGGTTTGTGTCTCCAAAAATACAGCATGACATGAACACAAGGCACGTCGAGTCAGCATTCGGTTTCAGCACTAAGGTGAGAGCGGAGAAACAAATGACAGGTTCGTTTCAAGTTGTAGTTTCCTTATATTTCTCTCAGACACTTATTTTATGGAAGAGATGCCAATGTAATACTAATTATTAAAACTGAACGTCGCACACAACATTTCCACCAGTGTTTGGGAAAGTTGCTTTCAAAAATAATTAGTTACTTACCATAAAAAGTAAGTTACTCAGATTAATTTTGTGTTCCCCACTTCAACAAGCACAGATCCTGTACAGACCCATGGTGTGTGTTCAGTTCGTTGAAGCACTACGACAAGGTGAAATTACATAATTCCACTAACGTTACTTAAATACCACAAAGTAATAACGTTACCTACTGTTAATGTTTGTAGGGCAGCAGAAGACGAGTTAGTGTTTACAAATCCTGTCACTAACACAGGAGAGTTTGGAGCAAGTAGTCGAATGTTGTTTTCTCTGTGGATTGAGTTCAGTGCTGCTGGTCTGCTGTCTGCACTTCTCCACATGACAAACATGATGTGATGCGACATCAGAGATCCATTTAGATCCATTTCTATACATTGATCAACTTTTGATTTTGTGCCTCTGTATGGGAAACACTAGAGGCCATCTGACGAAGCGCATCATCTCAGTAAGCGACAGATGACTGACTGACTGACTGACTGACTGACTGACTGACTGGCTGACTGCCTGACTGACTGCCTGACTGACTGCCTGACTGACTGACTGACTGACTGACTGACTGAGTGACTGCCTGACTGACTGACTGACTGACCTGAATTAGCCTTGTGATGCCCTCGACTGTGCTGTGGGAAAAACAAGCTGTAGCAATTAGTCTTGTGCCAAGTGTGCTGTCAATCATTGTTATAAAATGCAAAGCAAGACTGTGGCTCTGTTGACAGGTGTGAACACGTCATGCGGACTTGGATGCCGACCAAAAACTTGCAAAATGTTCGTCTCGGTCTTCTTTCATTCAGACCGTGGTGCCGATCATTTCTGGTGTGAAAACAAATTCAGTAATGTCCGACCCAAGGAGAGGAAATGATGATATGTAAGTCACTAACGATAGTCATTAACGATATTCTTTTCTCTGTTTTTCTCCACGGTCTGTATGGAGAGGCTACGTTTTGCAAAACGGCACTCCCACCGCCGCTATCAATATTTTATTTCACATTAAAGAGTTTCTTAAACCGTGGCCTGGTGCCAAAAATAAGTCGTGACTCAGTTCTGGTGGCTCTTGAAGAGACAGCAGTAGCAGTATGTTTATGAATCAATGAGCCTGGGGCTTAAAGAATAAAAAAAAATTTGCATAGGTTGATCAAAATCAAATCCAGTTAACTCATAAAGCACTTTTTATAAGACAGGTTTGTAATAGCTTACCTTAAAACTGCTTTAGAGAAGAGAGTAACAAAGAGTAACAAATTAACATTAAATGATATAAGGCAAATGTGTGTGTGAATATTTAAGTATGAACATGCAAACAGGTTCCATGGTGTAACGGTCAGCACTCTGGACTTTGAATCCAGCGATCCGAGTTCGAGTCTCGGTGGAACTTTCTCATCTTCAACCATCTGTGAAACACTAATCTGAATCATGAAAAAATGCTTCAACAATGAATGGAAGAATGAGGTTTTTCCCTTGTTAGCTAATTTCCCATGTCATAATAGGTTATACACCTATTTAACAATAAATTAAATAAACAAAAGTTGTATTTTGCAGTATTTTTATATCAAATGACTTATAAAAATACACTTCCTGGAGGTAAGTGTATTTTTAGTGGTACTTGATGCCGCAGCACTAGGCGACATAAAAATTCCAACAGATTTGGACAGATGTAAATAACTACAGAGTGAGGATGCCGAGCGGCGCGGCCTCGTTACATCACAGCTTCATGACCGGAGCTCAGAAATACCTCCGACCGTGTAAATACCTGTCAAGTATGAAGTCATGGAGTATCAGTTGACCAGTTGGGAGACATAACAGCTGATTTGAAATGGGTGGGTGACACCAGAGCTGGGTGTCACTTCAACACAAAATAATAATAATAATAATACATTTTATTTATAAAGCGCTTTACATGGTACTCAAAGACACTTTAATAACTCCTGGAATACACTGAACATCACAAATTGGTGATATCTAACAGTGTAAGAGGATGGATTTTTCCTTTTAAGAATATTTAAAACACATCATGTCTCTCTGCTGCATTGCATTCTGGTCTCTCTCCTGCTCCTGTGGTGGAGAAACTGGTCTCTCTCCTCTTCTACGATGGATTTCTCCCTGTATGATTGTTGAACGTCTCTCGGTACAAAATGGCGGCTCTAGAAAGAAGCCCTCGCTCTTTGATTCTGAGGGACTGACACCAAAACCTGACGTTTACCGCTGATGTTTTACATCCTGAAACATTTTCTCATATCAAACTAGATTGGAGCTGCTGGACGTCTACGATTGGCCAGTTATCCACGGGAAAAAGATAAATACACCAAACTACTAAATGGACACAGGAATGCAAAGTACATCACTAATAGCTGTTATTTAGGGTGGAGTTTTCCTTTAACTCTCTTGCTAGGTGAGGTTTACCACATCAAGACAATCCAGATAATATTGCAAAAGTTGTCAGATAGATAGATAGATAGATAGATAGATAGATAGATAGATAGATAGATATTCTGCACATAGAAACACAAAAGATCAGACACACTGGAATATGGGAAACAATAAAGAGCAATAAAGGTTCACAAGAAATATAAGAATGTCTCAATCTTTTCATATAGAAACAGATTTTCACTCTCCAAACCCTGAGAATATTATGTAGTCTGTTTTAAAACCTCTTTATATAAACGTGCCTTTTATTCAATTTTTTCTTCTTCTGTAGGCCTACCTGCGTTATATTGCCTTCTCTCTACTTTTTTTTATTATATACCATTGTTTTTATTGTTCTTACTTCTGTAACTGCTCTTATATTGTTTCTATTGTTCTGCTTTTCCCTTGCTGTTTTCACTATAGTGTTCTGTTTGGCTGTAAAGCACTTTGTAAATGATTTTTAGGAAAGTGCTATATAAATAAAGTCTACTATTATTATTATTATAGAAAAACATCAACACCAAGTCTAATGTACAAGCAGAGGCAAACTGCTGAGTAAAAATAGCCGCAGTTCAGTCTGTTCATTTCATCATTAAAGTGCATTAAGATCCTGTCAGTGTGATGTTACAGTACAGCAGTAAAACCATAGAAGAAGCTCTTCACTGTGATAAAGGCAGTGACAGTAATGCAGTTAGATAGGCGATACAGTCGAGTGCAAAACGCTCACACTCACATCCTCCAGGTTTTATTACAGCTTTCATGCAAATGCCCATGTGCTGCTGCAGCTCTCAGAGTAAGCCTGTGCCGATATGAAAATTTCATAGTACGATTACATTATCTTATGGTTCCATTTCAGATCTGTTATCCCCCTACGAGCCGGAGGTGTGAGATCCTCAGGTAAAAACCTCCTGGCTGTTCCCAAGTCCAGACCATAGACTGTGAAACAGATGGAGTAGTGAGTGTTCTTCACCCACAGGTTTCTGAAGGGCCGTTTTGAAGCCAAAAGTTTGGGTTTACGAGGGCCGCCATGTTGACATTTTTTGGAGCCGGAGCAGCCAGAGCGAAGCCGAGGGTCGACACAGAGCCGCAGCTCCGCCTGCTATTGGTCCGTAATCGGCGACCTGTCGATCACTAGGAAAACAACCCTGTTTAGTAACCGTTATGTCCTGTTAATTACGCAATTATTTTGAAAATCGCCATAAGAACACACATTAGAAGTGAAATTAGCTACTGAAGCCATAACCTCTAGTTGAAAAACTTTATTGACTTTATATTTTTATCAGAAGTTGGGTTGTGGTCCCATTGACTTGCACAGAGTTGGGTGGTTTGGAGTCTGTTTGGAGCCTCTAGCGGACGTTGGAGGAACTGCAGCTTTCAGCCACTTTCTTATTGGCTTTAAAATTCACCCGTGGTTTTGGCCGCTTGGTCCAGACTAAGGACAAAGCGGGACCGGACCTTTGCTGTCAACACCCCCAGACTTTGGAACGCCCGGCCCATGGAGATCAGGCTAGCTCGGTATCATCCTTCAAATCCCGTCTCAAAACTCACTTTTATAAGCAAGGCTGGTTTTTACCTGTTTTACATGCACCTTACATGCTGTCTTTCTTACGGAAGCGCAATGCATTCACTTGAGAAAAAAAATTGCCCTGTTTTTCTGAATTAACGAGATAATTATCTCAGAATTCTGAGAAAAGTTTTTATGGAAAAAAATAATTCTGCTGTAGAAGTGGCAGGAAAGTTGAGACGGACAACTTCTCTCGTTGACTACACCAACTCGTGTGTCATTTATTTTTTACCCACAGAGCAAGACAATTTACTTCGCACTCAAAAACACAACAGTACGTCGAGCTGACATCACTCAGAAAACCAGACTTTCTTAAAGGGACCATGTCTCCTTAACCCTGAGAAGCACACAATATAACTGCGTGTGTTAAACATACCCAAACCACAGATTATGGTGAATAATGTCCATAGAGTCCGCCACACTGCTCTGTTTTTCTGAGATAATTATCTTGTTAATTCAGAAAAACAGAGCAGAATTTTTTTTTTTCCATGAAAACTTTTCTCAGAATTCTGAGATAATTATCTCGTTAATTCAGAAAATACAGAGCATTTAAAAAAAAAAAAAAAAAAAAATTCTGCTCTGTTTTTCTGAGATAATTATCTCGTTAATTCAGAAAAACAGGGCAAATTTTTTTTTCTCAAGTGAATGCATTACGCTTCCGTACTTTCTACTCTGTTTTATAACATGCATTATTCTACGTACCTGTTAATATTCTGTTTTTTATTCTATTCTATTTTTTAACTGTCCATTGTTTTTTACTGATTGTGAAGCACTTTGTAAACTTGTTTTAAGAAAGGTGCTATATAAATAGTAGATATAATACCGGTTATTATCCCATCCTTACTTCAGAGTAGCAAACGTAAAAATAAAAAACAGTAGAAAGTGTTAAAGATTTCTAATTCATCTCTGTTTACCACAGGAGAGAAAGTCTGCCATGCTGCTCTCAGTTCAACTCAAACTTTATTGTCCCATAAGGGAAACGTGCAGACAGGGGTCGGAGGGTAGAAACACACAATAAAAACACATCATAAAAAAATAAACAATAAAACCACAGAATTTAACTGTAAAAAACACATCATATAAAAACCCAGTAAAACACATAACAAAACATAAACAATACAGACAAACATCAGCTGATAAGAGCCAACAAGGAGGCAAAAGTCTAGGTTCAACAGAAGGTCGCTCACTGCTGCTAAACACTAAATCCTTACAAAGGAATAAGATGCTTCATCATACGTGTAAATAAAGCAGAGTCTAGTTTCAGTTGCTGCTTCTTTCTCTTGAGTTTAGGCGTTTTAAAGGCCGGTGTCAACGTCCAGCAGCAGAGTTTACAGCACAGAGACTTTAGTTTGTTTCTAAAGTGTCTTTACTTCAGTTATGAGTGAGCCATGCAGCAATCAGACTGTACGTTTATTTTAAATATGTTATTTGGACATAAATTCACTCTATTTGTGTGGGGTCCCGCAGGGCTCCATCCTGGGTCCTCTATATATGCTTCCCCTTGGTCACATTATCAGCAAACATAACATCAGCTACCATAATTATGCCGATGACACGCAGCTTCTCATCTCACTATCCACTGATGACTTCCAACCCATAAACTCCCTAGTCAGCTGCTTGGAAGAAATCAACCGCTGGATGGCAGCAAACTTCCTTCAGCTGAACAGAGAGAAAACTGAGATTTTGGTTGTGGGTCCTAAAGCCCAGAGACAGCTAGTCTGCGAGTACCTGGAGTCCAGATCACTAAAAACAAGTGACCAGATTAAAAACCTAGGAGTTACCATGGATGGCGAACTCAGCTTTAAGGATCATATCAACGGCATCACCAAGGTTGCCTTTTTCCAACTCGGAAACATTTCCCGAATCAGAGGCTTCCTTTCCCAATCTGACTCAGAGAAACTCATGCATGCATTTGTCATGAGCAACCTCAAAGTCTGGTGAGATGGCTTTCAGTATTTATTCACCTAAAGAATGGAACAGTTTTGCCTGCTGATCTTAGACTTGCTCCAACACTGTTCTTTCAAAACCAAACTAAAGAACTTCCTTTTCACTCAAGCATTTTCTTAAATGAACACACTGTATTTGTACATTATGTTTTTTTGTATGTGTGTATGTAGGCTATATGTGTTTTTATGTGTATGTATGCATGGATGTTTCTGTTTATTTGCACATTTCTGCTGTTTTATTCTGTTTTTATGTAAAGCACTTTGAACTGCTTCTGTATGAATAGAACAGAATAGAATAGATTTATTCCGAACATGTTAAAAATATCTATATATATAAATGTATACACATATACATATATATACATACATACATACATATATACATATATACACACATATATATATATATATATATATATATATATACATACATACATACATACATACATACACATACGTAAGAAAACGAAACAAGAATAACCAATAAAATTAACAGTAAACATATACAACAAATTCTCAATAAACAACATAAATAACTGCTTTTGTATGAGATGGTGCTATACAAATAAATTTGAATTGAATTGAATTGAATTGAATATTTGCCCAAATGAAAATGTGGTGTTGGGTATGGACACAGGTTGGAAATCTTCTCCACCCACACCCACCTCCCAAATCTGTGGTGAAGCCTGACATCAAATGGTGAAAACTAGGACACTGAACAGGCCATCTGCTATTGGCTGGTCTTTGGTGCCAGGTGATGTCATCTTCTATAGAGCAAAACAGGTGGTGACATCACCTGGTGCCGAAGACCTGTCAGGCTTCACCACAGATTTGAGTTTGTGGGTTTAGTTTTTCTTTAAGAGTGAAATCCAAACTGTCTCCTAAACTCCAACATTAGATCTTTTCCTCTCTCGTTTGGTTTCCCTTTGGCATCGCAGACCGGCTGGCTGGTGAACATGAGCGTGCTGTGTGTTGTTTAGTGACATCACCTTACAGGATTTCTGGGTAATGAACAGTTATGCTGCATTCAAGTGGTGTCGGATTTACGGTCTGAACGAGTTTCCAACCAGGAAGTGCCACATGAACACTTTATTATGTTGGATGGCCAAGTCGGAGAAATCAGGATCGTAGATGCAGCAGGAAGTGGTCGAGTTGTGACGTCATCGCTCTTTCCAACATGGCTGAACAGAGCAGAGTCGTACGTGAACATAAGAAATTTCATACATTACAGCCGAAAATGAACCACAAGTACAAATTTAACAGACGTGGATATTCCTTGATAACTATAGTGCTGCGGCATTCAGTTTCCTGTGGTGTTTACATTCATAATCCCCTGAAATAGCCAAAGATTAATCGTTAGCTCGATTGCTAACGTTAGCCTAGCAGGCTGACTGTGTGTAAACAGTTTAAGCAGCGTAAACAGCAGACACTCGCTTCCATCTTTTCTCCAATTTTCCGACCATAAAGAACGGGAACTACTCATTTGGCCGAGCTGTGACGTATTCCTGACTGGGAGAAAAGTACGACCTGACATCACTTGAATGCAGGGTTACTTCCCGCCAAACTTAATTAGTGCCTAGTGCAGCTTTTGGACGCCAAAATTTGCCATAACATATATCATCTGGTGCAGCCAAAGTGACTCACAGCACCATGAGCGTAAATAGGTTAGCCTGGGTGGGCCGAGTGAGAGTCGAACCGTCTCCCCGGCGGTGCCGGTGCCTCCAGGATCACACCACAACACGCTGACAGCCGACTCATCTTCACATCATCACGTACGGTGGGAATCTCTCTGCAGAGGGACTTTTCCATACAGGCCGGTGATGTAACGATTATCTGAGCAACTCTTCTGCTTCGGGCTGAGTAAGACTGAGGCTGTTGGGAGGAATGTGAAAGCTGCTCCGGGACGTTAACACCCCAGTTTCATAACCAGCTGGGGACTGACTCATATTCACATCATGTTGTAATGGTTATTATGGTTTAGGCTTCGGACCGAGGAGGACCTGCCTGAGGAGCTCAGGCTGGTCCTCCTCTGGTCAGGATCAGCTCTGAAATCTTCTTCTCAACACATTTCTATAATCTTTGGCTTTTATTCCTGTTGCCTTTTCTGTTATTTGTTCCATCTGTTTCATCCCTATGGCTGGGACTTTTTTAATGTTTTGTTTCTGTTTTCTTGGTTGTGAAGCACTTTGTAACTTTGTTTTGAAACTAGTTATTATCAGATGTGTGACCAAGTCAACTTTGCTTGAGTCCCAAGTCAGTCTCAAGTCAAGTCCACGTCATTAATGTCAAGTCTCAAGTCTAAATGTAGAACAGCAAGTCAAGTCAGAACAAATCAAGAGTCCAGTATCAATTTCATATCTTAAAGAAAACTAAATATCTAGGACTTTTCAATGCAATATGGTTTTAATAGGATAAAAACTTGGTAAGAGCATCATGAGTTTGATTTCTATAATCAGTTTCAACTTCAATAAATTCAATCATTCCATACAAATTCAGAAAACAGAATTTAAATTCAGTCGTCTGCTGGAACAAATCTCATCACTTTCAATCTGAGTCATTTACACAAACACAAGATCTCAAGTCAAGACTTTAGAAACCTTTTCAAGTCATCAAAGTACAAGTCAGAGTCAAGTCCCAAGTCACCAGAACCCAAGTCAAGTCCAGTCTCAAGTCTTCTCTTCATGCATCAAGTCTCAAGCAATTCAAACTGAGACTCGAGTCCAAGTCCCTACCTCTGGTCATTAATATTCGGTACTATGATGAAGAACAGTCTGCACACTTTGTAAAGGGAAATGAAATGCGCTTGAGGCTGGAAGGTTGCCGGTTCGAATTCCACATCGGCTGGGAGAACCTGGGTGGAGAAAGCGAATGAGAAAAATATTCTCAACTACCGCTGAGGTGCCTTTGAGCAAGGCACCGATCCCCCAACTGCTCCAGTGAGGCTGCTGAATAACAGGAAACCTTCCCTACATGAATAAAGCCTTAAATAAATGCATCTGTGGTGTGAATTTATTCCCCTTTCATGGTTTTAGACTATTCTGTCGGGTTTGGTCAACATGTAAAGTAATTTTGAATGCTTTGAGATCAATTAAGCACAATTTAGGAAGGCCTGGTTAAAAGTAGGGGATGTTTATGTGCATCTGTTTGAGGGAAATCTTCACACCAGCCTAGTATGAAAAGTATTATTTACATCAGGATAAAACATCAGGATTTTGCAAGTATTTCAAATTTTAACCCCTGTTGACATGACTTAAAACATACTTATTCTCTATATTGTATGGTTTAACTTAAATAGTCTAGCTGGTCCAATATCCAATATCATGTAACATTCTTCTACTTTATGTAGTTTTATTTCCTTCCTTATTTCATCCTTGTTTTATAGTATCTTATATGACATTATATATATGCAAGATGAGCTGTTCTTTTAAAATTAGCTTTTGTAAAATGTGTTGGGACTTGCGATAATGCACTTTAAATAAATGAGAGAGAGAGCGAGAGACAGAGAGAGAGAGACAGAGAGACAGAGAGACAGAGAAAGAGACAGAGAGAGAGAGACAGAGAGAGAGAGAATGAGAGAGAGAGACAGAGAGATTATTTTACACTTTCAAGGGACTTATGTGTCTCATCCAAAAGAAGAGTTTACTTCGCATAGTTAACATCCAACATATGAAAATGTCACTCTTACAAATAAATGCAAAATCAAGGCAAATTACAGTAGTTTTTAGATTTAACAAAATTATAGTGCTTTTGTAGACTGTATCCTATAGATTTCATGAATATTGAATGATGCTGCTCAGGTGAAGATTTATATTGAGTTTTGAAGTAGAATCCTTCATATTCAAAGCCATAATAGTTGGACAACAGCGCCATCTGCTGGTAGACAGCACAAACATCTAGACCGTGTTTTTCTAGGCCGACACTGTCATCTAGCAGAAGCTGGTGAAACTACAACAAAATCACAAATTCACATTACTTATGAAATACATTTTTAGGCTTATTTTAAAATGGCATTTGTGCTAAGTGACAGTTTACAGAGATGACATGTGACATACACTACCAGTCAAAAGTTTGGACACACCATATTTTTCTATTTTTTTACTATTTTCCACATTTTAGAATAACAGTAAAGACATCAAAACTATGAAATCACACAAATGGAATTATGCAGTGATGCTGTGAAAACTATCTTATATTTTAGATTCTTTAAAGTAGCCGCCCTTTGCCTTGATGGAAAGGCAAAAGGCTTTGGAAAGAAATTCATACATAGGATCAACTTCACTATTTATATTTGTCTAAGAAACTAATTTCAAGCATTTAAGCAGAAGCCTTTAGATCAAAATGGCTTTAAGAGAATGAGAAACACAGAACATTCAGTCAGGTGGGTCCAAACCTTTGACTGGTAGTGTAGATGGTGTGTGATTTAATCTGCTGTTTCGTGAACACACCAACGAATTTTGAGCTTGTATTCATAATTCAGTATAACCAGTTTATAGCCAGTCTCCTTTCATGCATTACACTGCATCCTACCTGGATTAGTACCATGGATAATCATTGAAGAGAGTAAAGACTAGATTATTACAGTGTGAAATAAAACAAAATCACGCCGACTTCACATAAGACTCGAGACATTACTGTGCTTTTACAAATCGCCATTTTTTTTTATTAAAGTCCATCAAAACCAAATGAACACCAACGTAATGTGTCATTACACATCTGACCATGATTTAGTCCCACATCTCACACTTTAAAAAACTAAAAAAAACATAAACTCGTCCAACAGAAAACTGATGATACAACTTCTCAAATATTCTGTAACTGCAAGACATTCCCACCGAACCAATACCGAATCAAAAAAATCCAGATTAACATAATCACCTCCACCCAGTTATATGTATAATATTTCACCCTCTGATTCTGCTCAAACCAAATCAAAACAGCAGTAAACAGCAGCTGGTTTTATTTTATATTTCGAGTGAGTGAGGTGTCTTTTGTCTTTTGAGGCTAATGAACCGCTTGGCAAAATAAATCAAGTTCATCTCAAGCAGTTCGGCTGTTTGAAACCATATTCAGATATCTGTAACATGGTCTGGTAGTGACAAACATTGAGGGGCGACTAAATTCCCCAGTGATGATTTAAAAAAATAAAACTTTTGAGCGGACAACAAAACTAAACTCCATGAGAAATGCAACTAAAACGACGGGCTGAGATGACCCACGATCCCAAATCAACCTAAAAAAACTATTTGTTGGAATACAAAAGAGTGACAACAAAACATCGGGCTTCGCCATCCGAATCAAAAGTCCTCTTTAACATTTCTTCTTTTCTTTCGTTCCTTCTTCTTTCTCTCCCTCAAACACAGCCCACATCCGAAAAGAAAACTGAGAACCTGGGAAGTTTCTGAGGAAGAGGAAGAGGATGATGTCATCACCAGTCCGACCTGGAGGGATGAAGATGCGGACTCTCGCTGTGTTTCAACCCCCCCGGTTCAGTCACTGTCATGACGGCACCGTCCTCTCCCGCGGGGTCAGACTCTTCCCGGGCTGTCATGACCGTCTCCTCGCTCCAGGAGGCGGGCGGGGTTAGCCCACCCGGAGGGGCGGAGCTACAAGGACGACGCCATCTCCTCTGACGAACAGCATGGGGATATTCCTCTTGGTCGACTGGGAAGAGAGAAAGAAAAGAAAAGAAAAATACACATTTTGAATTTCACTGACAGAATACCGCTGCTAGCTGATGAGGATTCAAGAAGTTAACTTTACAAGAAATTAGAGAGACTTCTTTTTGTATTGTCGACGATGCATTTTCATAAAGTTACCATGAGTTTTGAATGGGTTTCATGCAACTCACTCTACATATAAAAAGAACTGTCAACCTTCAGTTCAAATATAAACAGGATTACCAAAATTAGAGTGTAAAGTTTCAGTGTTGCAGCGATGCATCAAAAGGGTTCATAGTCTTAATTTAAAATCGTCATACTGTTTCAAGAAATTAATGTCTTGATTTGAAGATTTTGGTGTTTAACATGATTTACGCAGATCGTTGTCTTGCCTGTACTAACTCTGCCATATCACTCTATAGATGGAGATTACTCTTCACAGCAATAAATATCAGAATGTGAGAGATGACCAGGGTCTAAAACCACAAAGTGTGTGGTTGTGTGTCTATCAGGACAGCGTAGATCATACTGAACACCAAAATCCTCAAATCAAGAGAGTCTGGTCTGGAAAGAGTGTGACGTTTTGAAATTAAGACTAGGAATCATTTTGATGTATTGCTGCAGGACTGAAGCCCAACAATATTTTTCCATATTGCCTTATCAACACCTGGAAATTGGCAAAGTTCCCCATATATTTCCAGGCTTTTGAGTCCTGTGTACGAACTAAAGTCCTGAAAGCAGTTGTTGAGGAGGAGTACGATGTGAGGCTGTAACGGGGGAGCCATCCATGTCGTACCTTGTAGAGTTCTTCGTACGTCTCCTCGTCGATCTCCACCGTCGTCACCGTCTCCTCCACGTCGCCCAGGATCATGTTCAGGTGCTGGTCGTACGCCTGGGAAAACACACACACACACACATCAGAGACACACACACACACATCAGACACAACAGCGATTTTCTATCATATAGGGCCAGAAGTCAGCAGGTTTTCATTCCACACTACAGCAGCAGATTTCACTCATTAACACACCTTCAGCCAGACAGGAGGAACTAATTAATAGTCTGCTGCTGTTGTGATTGGTTGGAATGAAAACCTGCAGACTCTTGGGTCACGATGGCAGACGGTTGACAGCAACCATCCTAGAATCTGTGCTGGTTTATAAGAGACAAGCTAACAGTTCCTTATAAACAGGCAGATAAGTGGCTCACTTGCCGATGGCTGGTAAACCTAAAAAATAAAAAATTCCAAATGCCGAGAATAATTTTTATCTGCTAAAAATAATCATTAATATATCGAGGGCTTGGAGCCAGAAGGGCGCAACTGGAATTTTGGGCTAAAATGAGATCTATATATATATATATCAAGTAAAAGCTCTTAGTATCTCTTTATTTGTGTATTTATGTGATGACATTATCATTACCAAAAGATATGTACAACAGTTGATCAAAGTTAGGTTCACTTTTTTGTTTTGCCTCTCCTGTAAAGTTTGATGAAACCTACTTCTGCCCCTCTGGCTCCAAGCCTGCAATATAAATAACGTTTTCCACAGGAAAGTTGTTCCACAGCTGTTTTCAGTGGTATTTCAGGTGCTGTGTGTTCACTTGAAAACTCACTGAAGTTTGTAATTCTTCTTTGAGAAACTTTACCAGCATGTGGTGCTTGGTGGGTGTTAATGACAGACTCTGCTGGTCAGCTCGTCTACCAGCCACTCTGGCAGGAAACCAATCATTATCTATTCAAAAACTCTGTCACGTCTCAGAGAGTCGTGATAATGTGCCGGTTGTTAGCCTGAGACAAACAAAAACTCCTGATGAACAACATCAGCATCATCTGCTAGGATCACGTTCAGGTGCTAAATGAAGGCCTGCGATAAACACACACAGCTCATAAAACAACATCACTAACACATCTCTCCATGGCTCACGTTTAGCTGCTGATGATCAGTCTGGGACAAATGATGTCATGAGTGTGAAATTAACACCCAAATTCGTCTTTGTCAGATAAATCAATAAGGGCCACTGGTCACACTGGACAGAAACTATTTGAGATCATAACATCTGAATGTTTCGGTTATAACACTATAATTTTGGTCTTTGCCTGTTCTCAAACTTTGTCCCTGCTGGCCACTGTACACTCTCTCTGACTGTGAGCCAATCAAATAAAAGCAAAACAATAGCTTTCCATAAAACAGGCTCCTGATTGGCTGCCTGTTACGCTGCTCTACAAGAAGATGTAGCTTCTAAACTTCACCAGACTTTGACACATTTCTATGAAAAATGTACATTAATTATTTTGGACAGTAAACATTACTGTGGGGATTTTTTTGTTTTGTTTACCAGCCCCTGGAAGGTGACTCAGAAAGTTGATTTCGGACATGATGTAAGAGTTCTACAGTCACACAGACACATTCAGACAGTTTGAGCTCAGCGGGGAGCGTCTTACATGCAGCCGGCCGCGCAGCTCCCTGTCGTTCCTCATCTTGACGTAGATCCTCTCATCTAGACTGAGTCTGATCAGATCCAGGGGCTCCTCCACCGTGTTGGTGGTCTGTTGCTGCAATACACACACATGGGAAATTAAAATTAGACGTTAAGATCCAAGAGATTTCTCCACCGAGTTTGTGGTCTGTTGCTGCAGCTGTCAGTGAGGAGGCAGGAGGAGTTAGATTTTAAAAACACAGATTTTAAGGAAACAATATGTTGATGGTGTCTTGTTTCTGTAATTAGACGCATTTCTGGTTCAAACAGGATGTTGGGGAGCGAAAGGTCAAAACAGTAGAGGGATTGGACTGGAAAAAGAAGGCAGTGAAACCCACTGCACACTCTGTGTAGCTGGTGAAGCAATCCACTGTGAAAGGCTTTATGCATAATATTGAGCTGTCACAAATTCTAGATTCATAAAGTTTATTAAAAAAATGAATCTCCAGCAACAGGGACACAAGCATGGTGTCTCTGAAAATGGAAACAGGGTTTTCACCACTGAACCATGCTGTCACTCTCACTATGAAAGTTGTAAAGCTGCAGGTTTTACATGATGGGAGGGGCGGGTTGCTGAAAAATCTAATGATAATATTAGTTGGAATTTCTATGTACGCCTATTTTATGCCATGAGGTAACCACTAAAAATATGCCATTTTCCAAAATAATGCAATAAAAACTTTAGGGGATTAGCCAACAAAGTGAAAAAGTCATTTTCATGTCATTGTGACTTTAGATCCATATAACACCATCATGTTGAGCAGAAACCACTGTGCTGCTGTGATACACAACAGGAATGAAACCTTTCCTCTGGTCTTAGCGAAATAAATTAAGATACAGGAATAAAATATCTCTATAATAAATATTTATAAAAAAAATCAATCTAAAATAACAGACGACACAGGTACAACGAGCTGAGTACTAGATGAAACATTAAACCATGTTCACGAGGATATCTTTCACTCGTGCTTTATAACTATTATCTTTAGTAATAAGTGTGAAATGAGCTGGTGACAGGCGGCTTGTTTGGTAGCAGTAACCTGCGAGCTGCGCCCTGACCGGCGGCGAAGTTAGTCAACAAAACAACGCAAAGAATGAAACGTCTGCAGCGTTAACGTGACAGGCTAAACAAGCTAACAAGCTAACTGAGCTAGCTTGTTTAGCGGGCCCGCCGTGCTGCTAGAGGACTACAGCGACCAAAACAGTGAGATATGCGCTTTAAAACATGAACACAAACAAGAAATATTCATCATCTTTCTTTTCAAACAGTTCCGTGCATGCAACGTGTGAGAATAGAGCCGAATCCAACGCCGAAACACCAACCTGCTCAACTTCATCCGCCATTTTTTCGTGTCTGTGACCGGAAGACGGGTTGCCAGGTCCGCGGATAACACGCGATTTCGTAGGATGAGTCCGACAGACAGCAGCTGTGCATATAACTGCGCTACTTTCCTTTTGTTTTTAAGTTCTTTCTTTTATATCAGCGTTTATTTAGGGCTAGACTAAAGACAGGATGCGTTTGGTTCAGGTTACGGTGCTCAGAGACTTAAAACCTGTTTTATTCATGCAGCCTAGTGAGAGTCATCATAGCTCACAACGTGTTACTTAGTGAAACAAAAAGAAGAAATAAATCACTTCAGTCATAAGAAGGAAGCATGGATCATTGAATGCATTGCTAAATTGTGTGTAGGCCTACTAAAATATTCACTTATATTATAGTTCCAGTCCTCAGTTCTGAATCACTGCAATTGAGAGAGAACTGGACTCTAAACAAGGTGTTTTAGAGCTGCAGGTAATTTTTGGTCCATGAATCAACTACAATGTAGGTGAAAACCTTTCATCATACTCAAACTCAGTAAATCCTACACACTGACATTTCTTTTTAAACAAAATCACTTTTCCTTAAACAATTTTAAAGTTCTAAAAAATGAATGACAAGAAAAACTTGATGATATAAATCGCAGTTGCAGTATTCTGTCAAATAATCGCAATTAGATTTATGTTTCAGCCCTACTTCAGGAATTAACTGAAAACGGAAAAAGTCGTAGTTTTTTTTTAAGGCGGGAAAAATGAAAACCTGGCAACCCTCTGCCGTCGGTTCAGTACCACTCTCCTCTCCCTCTCCGTACCTTCCAGACCTTTCCATCCTCCGCACCGCACGGGACGGGAAACGCGTAGCTACCGGGCTTTTCTGGTAAGTTACACTTTTCCAACCGTCCTTTTTATTTAATAACGTCACGCACGTTTTCATCCACAACACCTGCCGCGTATCCTATTGTCTAAAAACACTGTCTAACTCTCTGATGATGCCGTTTACCGAGCGACCGACTGACCGCAGGACAGCTGTCATGTCCGGAGAGTCAAATTACATAACGGGCCGCTGAGACTGTCGAGTTACAAGGTCAGAGCGCTTTATTGGGGTTAAAATAACTGTTGGCAGTATGATAGTTAGTGATGTAATGCTAAATAAATAAAAAAGAAGCTAAACTATGATCTCTAGTCGGTTATTATCATAAGGTAAACAACCAACAATATTGTAAAAAATCAATTATAGGCTGTTTTCAGAAACAAAACAACATTAATTTATGTTTCCCGCCCACTCAAAATCTCTATCTTAGTATAACTTATATCAGTTTGATACGATTTATAATCTAGGCTAGTATGAATTTATGTCATAAATATGTCAATCGTACAATGTGGGTGAACTCTATTCTGCAAATAGAAATGCGTGAAAACTAGTTTTAAGTGGGATTATGGCTGCATGGTGCTGCTGAATCCTTGCATAAGTAGAAGTAAATTACTAACTGCGCACAGTGTGTGCCACGTGTCTCTCTGTGTGTGTGTGTGTGTGTGTGTGTGTGTGTGTGTGTGTGTTTATCCATCTGAACTCCTCCAGTCTGTTGCTTAATTTAGATTTTTTTCCCCCTGTATTTTAGCTTCTTGGACAGGCAACTCCCATCCAGTTTCAACAGTATTTTTCCTTTCTGTTTTTTTTCTCTGCTGTTTTTTCCGCTGACTGTGTTCCTGATTATTTTGACAGTGTGTGTGTGTGTGTGTGTGTGTGTGTGTGTGTGTGTGTGTGTGCCTCCTCTCCCAGTCCAGCCCAGTGCTCCATACTGGGTCTGTCTGCAGGCGGAGGAGGCAGAGCAGAGCAGTGGAGAAACCCATTCCACCTCCAGCTCCTGCAGCCGGCTGGGCGGTGGAAGAGAACCCTGCTACACAATGACACCACACTACTGTGTGTGTGTGTGTGTGTGTGTGTGTGTGTGTGTGTGAGAGAGAGAGAGAGAGAGAGTAAGAGATAGATTCATGCTAGCTCTCCATTTTAAGAAACCTGTGTATTGAGTCTTAAAACTGCTATGTTTGTGTATGTATCTGCTGTGTTTGTGTGTGTGTGTGTGTGTGTGTGTGTGTGTGTGTGTGTGTGCGTCATTCATCATTAATTATTAACTAATCACGATTGCAATACGAGGGGAAAGGTGCTTCAGACGGCCTAGAAATGGCAGTATGTGTTGCAGTTCATATTGTCACAATATTCAGCCCAAAATTTAATCATAATAATAATTTAAATAATAATGTTAAGACAGACAGATCTATATATACCCAGATCTTTGTCCTCCTGTCCCGGTCCCACTGCCCACACACCTTTTTCAGTTAATTTCAGTCTTTTATATCTTATATCTTCTCTTTTCTCCTCCCTTCACTCTTTCTTCTTCTTCTCTCCTTTCTCCTCCTCTCATCTCTTCCTGCAGATCCAGAGTGTTGCAGGTCGGCCACATGGTGGCGCCCAGGAGCCGGAAGCTGGAGGTCCACCTCCATCTAGACCAGTGATTCTCAACCTTTTTCATATCAAGGACCCTAGTTTAGTCCACATTAGAGCCTCAGATTTAATGAGATTTTGTCTCTCAGACCCAAATCTGAGAATATTTTTATTGTCTTATTGTTTTATTGTATTAAACCTTAATTATAATAAACATTAACAACACAGAGCTCTAGACAGGGAAGGACGGGGAGTTCGAGTCACATGACAGTTTTAACTACTTGAGACTTGACTTGACTTGGGTTCTGGTGACTTGGGACTTGACTCTGACTTGTACTTTGATGACTTGAAAAGGTTTCTAAAGTCTTGACTTGAGATCTTGTGTTTGTGTAAATGACTCAGATTGAAAGTGATGAGATTTGTTCCAGCGGACGACTGAATTTAAATTCTGTTTTCTGAATTTATATGGAATGATTGAATTTATTGAAGTTGAAACTGATTATAGAAATCAAACTCATGATGCTCTTACCAAGTTTTTATCCTATTAAAACCATATTGCATTGAAAAGTCCTAGATATTTAGTTTTCTTTAAGATATTAAACTGATACTGGACTCTTGATTTGTTCTGACTTGACTTGAGACTTGACATTAATGACATGGACTTGACTTGGACTTGAGACTGACTTGGGACTCCAGCAGAGTTGACTTGGTCACAGCTCTGGATTTACCACCTGAATACTGAGGTGAACTGTATTTTCTATAAGGAAGCTCATATTTTCAGTCTTTCCCATGTGACTTGAATGCAGTGTTAGTTCCTCCTCTCTGGCTGAGATTCTGAAGCGTTTTGAAATGTCTGTTTGATTCATTTTTCAAATTCTCTTGCCCAATATTCTTTTTTTTAAATGGGTATTCCACTGAAAATGACTTTTAGGTTGCAAAATGAGACAGTTGACCAACATTTCTGAGTAATGTTCTGTGTCAGTGGAGTTGGAGAGAATGAGACGTTTCAGCAAAGTCTGGTTTAGCAGAATTACATCTCAGGTCTTCCAGGAATTCTCCTTTAAAAATGTCTGATTTTGATGGTTTTTGATGATTCAGTGTATGCTGCAAAATATTAAAGTTAAGTTTTATGAATTTGACATTTTGTCCCTTGAACTTATTTGGTTGTTGGTAAAGCATTTACCTTGTTCCGCTGTTCCTCCTGTTGTACCTTTACGTAAGTATATGTGTGTGTGTGTGTGTGTGTGTTTCACCTATTACACTACATTGCTCAAAGACGCATTTCAACCTGGCAGATAATTCCCATGATGCTCAGTTATCCGTGCTTTAACTCTTGTGGTAACTAGGGAGCTAATTAGCAATCTTTGTTTTTTTTTCTCCTGTTGTTATGTGAACTGTGTGCATGCACACTGCTCTGAAGAAAACTGTCAGTACACATGCAGAGGTAAATTTATAAATACTGTTCCAGTGGTAATCCTTGTTTTTATGATTTTGTCTCCATCTTTGTTGCTAAGCGCTCAGCTGTGTCCTGTCTGTGTAATGTTATACATTAGGCATATATAGTCTGTGTAATGTTAAATATGTGTATACATGTACTTTAGGCATGTAGGTGACACTCCTATCCAGAGAGCAGGTAGAGATTCAGTGTCTTCTTTAAAGATGCAATAAATAATGTTTTTACTGTTATAGCACAAACAGCCCATAATATACCTGCAGGGCCGACAGGGTTGTTGATGAACACCAGTGACTCAGTGATTACTTGGCCAGCTGCTGACATTTCTCTCTTTCCAACCTGAACTCTGTTTCGGAACAAAAACTCCTCGCTCTTCTCAAGACTCTCTTACGACCTTCTTGCATTTTCAGCTGATCATTTCTGGAGGTCGGCGGTCCAGGCGAGCGACCGCCATGTCGACACAGTTCAGCTGCAAAGGCTAAAAATCCTCTTTCTCAACGCCATGAGCAGTTTTATTGTTCTAGTATGATGACAGGTTTCCTCTTCACTGGACATTTCTGTTAGATCTCTGCTCTCATTAGCTTACTTGTCTCTATTGTGAAAATGAGGCTTTGAGCTTTGATTGTATCAGTTACACCATGCAGGGAGCACACATACAGGTGATGCAGTTGACCCATAAAGCTCATCCTAACTCTCTGTCTGAGCCTTTCTGCCCTTGAGCAAGGCACTTCACCCCCAGTTGCCCCACAGCTGCTGTCAAACTGCCCTTGAGCGACGTCCTGAGCTGCTGTACTGCTGCCAGCTGACTGGAGAACAGCAATAAAACAAGTGGAGCAATGAGATAAAACTTGTATGATAATAAACTGGGTCATTGCAGCAGAAAATGAATATGAAACAGATAAGAACAGAACAAAATGGAACATACTGAGGACAGTGAATTTATTTAACTGATTTTTATTCAACTGTTGGTTCAGTGTAGCCCAAGTATTGAAGTGTCAAGGTTTTTGCACACAACCAGTTTAACTTAAGCTTGATCTATCAAAGAAACATCAATGAAAAAATGAGACTGCACTGAAAATGATTTTTTATGCATTTATTGCAAAAAGCAGCAGCAGCGAAAAAAACAACAACAGATGTTTCAGATTACAAGGCTTCTTCAGTGTCTCATTGCATTAAATGTTTTAAGACTTTTTCAACAATAAAAGTACTAAGAATATAAAGCTGAAACATCAAACAGACAGAGGTAATCTGACTATCAGCCACTGCAGGTCAGTGTTGGACTGAAGTGAAGCTCGGCTCCTCTGATGCTGCTGTCAGTCCAGCCAGAGACCCAACACACTGCAAAGGAATTTCTCTTTTAACTTGAAATTAAGAAATAACAACTTTTTAGTTAAGAATATCATGTTGGTGATGTAGGATTTCAAGCGACAAATCCCTCTTTGACTTGGCCAACCAAGCGGTTTCTCCCATGTTTTGTCCTAATAAGGTTTTCCTGGAGGTTTTTCCTCAGGCTGGTGGAGCCGGCAGCTCGGGCTGTGATGTCTCGCTAAAATCTGCTTTTGTGTGTCTTGCTCTCTTCCTGATGTTTGTCCCATATCATTCTGTTCTGTGGTTGATTGTGGACCAGTTCGATCTAGTTAGGCTCATTCTCTGTAAAGTCCTTTGAGACATGCATGTGATAAAAGGGCTGTAGAAATAAATGAACTTCAAATATCTAAAATGTAAATGTAAAATGACTCCAATGTAGGTAATTTTGACCCTTAACATATTTAAGTGTGATAATCCATATATTCCTGGGTTTATATTGCTGATGCCCTGCAGAAACAAGCTTTGATTTGACTAAATAACAGCAGAAGTTACTGTTCTCCCCTGATACCTTACATGTTAATGTGTATGTAAATGTGAATATGTGTATGTACATGTAGCCAATTTCCCTGTGGGGATCATTAAAGGTGCTACATGAACCATTTTTAAACATCAATATATCATTGTCAAATTAACTGTGCTTTAATTTCCATAAACAAGTGAGAGCATGGTGGAGACGATTGGTCTCCTCTATCTCACACCAGTGGTATTGTTAGTGGCAGTGCTAGTGTTTCTCCAAATGAAGACTACATTTCCCATAAGCCCCTTTGCACAATACTTTTTACTTACTTTTTAACCTGTACTTGTCATTGTAAGCCATTTCCACAGCTTCACAGCAGTCTTATCAGAGCTGACATGGCCGACACACACCGAGAAAACATGCAGCAAAACACACAGAGGGAGAAAAAAGGGAGGAAGAGATAGATAGATAGATAGATAGATAGATAGATAGATAGAGGGAGTGTGTGAAAGGAGTGGAGGAGAGAAGGAATGGTTATGGGGGTGTTAAATTGCAGCTGTCCAGGTTTGTCATCCTTTAAACACACTCACACACACACACACTCACAAAACCTTAAACACATATATTCACACCTAGTCACCAGCACTGCCCATCTGCATTGTTTCATGTAGATTACTCACACTGACACATTTACATGAATAGCATCTTATCCATCTGAAGCAGGACAGATATCACTAAAGAATCATGTGTGCAGCTGACATGCTGACTCACCTGTCAGTCCATCCAGACCCTGAACGCCGCTCATCAACACTTTACAGCCTCAGGAGTTATGCTTTTGTTTTAGGGCTCGTTCACATCAAGGAGCCGTTTACTTGAACTCTGCAGCGTTTCCTCCTTCAGTTCAGTCGGTTTGTCCGGGTGAGAACGATGACCTTTGAACTCTGGTGGCACCAAATAACGGCACCGAGAGTCTCAGTCGTCTAACAAGAGAACTGAGGTGCGGTTCGTTAATCCAACCACCCCAAAACACAAGGGATTATGGGTAGAAGGAGACGGATGTTGACATCTGATAGCCAGCAGTTCCTCATGCTTGGAAAGACTAGAATGACAAAATGAACTGAGTCAATATAAGGACCAAGGGGCATATTTCCAAACTTCCCAACAACAATACTTCAGTATTCAAGCTAAAAGTTAAAGGAACTGGAGTCAGATTTGTTTTGACTCTCTAACCTGCAGGACGACAGGTTAACAAAACTCTGTCCAATAAACAAGCTGCTTGTGAGTCATGTGACTTTCATTTACAAGCCCTTGTAGTTGGCTTGTTATTGGACAGTGTAAACCTAAACAAACCAAATACAGAAATGTATCAAAGTAAACTTTCCCACTCTGGTTTGCTCTTATTTTCTTAAACGTCTTAATTTGCTGCTGTGTCACGTTTTTCCCCGTTTTGTAACCCAGCTATTTTGCAAAGCACTTTGGTACTGATTAGTTTTGTGTTTTAAAGCGCTTTATAAATAAAGTTGACTTGATATCCTTGAATGTCTATCATATGTCCTCTCTATCTCTGAGATATTCAATTCTGAACTTCCAGTAATGGCTTTAAACTGAGCGTGGTGTCAGTTAGGCTTTTACTTAATAAGGAGACGTTGTTTTTTTCCCCTTTAGTCTCTACACAAGTCAAACATTCAAATCTTTTGATGTTGCACTCCTTCATACAAGACCAAGCCGAAGAACATGGGAGGGTTTCAGTCCAGGTGAACGGAGAACATAACAACAACACGTGTGGTTCAAAAGATGGAGACTTTCAACCACAACAACTTCCTCCTGCCACATCGCCCCTGATCCAGAAATAAACAGCAACAAGCAGAAGAGCCGGGCGGCGGTCGGTCCTGTGTTTATGTTCACATGCTGTAACACCGAGGCTGAAGAGAGACTCAGTCCTGAGCCGACAGTCTGCTGGTTCACGTCATCAGCAGAAACCACTCACTGTAGTTCACTGACTCAATACTTAAACGGATCCCTTGGGGTTTAAAATTGCAGTGCTTGGCTGTGTCCTAGAATTACAGTTTCATTTTTGGAGTATGTTTGTCACATTTAACATCATAACATATGTGGATTGCCGTTCGTATTATGATTTTTATGAGTTTTTTACGAGTTATTACACCAGAAAACAACTAATATCATTATAGGAGATGATGATTGATGATGATGATTGACTTCATTGGGGATAAAAGTGCAGACAATCGTACATCCCAGAAGATAACATGTAAAAACATACTTAAAGGTCCATATTCTCCACCTTACAGAGTTTTATTTTGTGTCTTGAGGTCCATTCAAAGCTGTGTGTGTGGTGTCATGAACCAAAAACACTCTCAATCCATTTCTCCACGTTCATTTTCCAGCATCTCTCTGAGCCTTACCAAGAACAGGCCGTTTCTGTCGCCGTGTCTTTAAGGCTCATTAATATTAACGACCCCTCTGTTCCGATTGGCTAACCGTTTCGAGAGTGAAACGTGAGACGCCGCGGCCCGGCGGCTACAGGTAGGGAAAACTCTCCGGTAATAAACGATGACGACCGCTCGACCGCTTTGAAAAAAACACTTTGTTAGTCTATTATTTCTTACAGAAATGCTAATGAGCGAACCTTTGTGACGCCACAAAGTTACGGAAGTCCAAACGGCTCGTTTAGAGGCTCGCTTTTCTAATATGGATTGTGTGGATTTAGTTGGCGACCGTGCGTTTTGATACTTTCACCATGTTTAGATAGACCATCCAACTCCTTTATCATCACAGAGGCAAGAGGAGTCCTGCTTTACATGATATGGGACCTTTAAGCACTTGTTTCCTACGTGGTCCTCCATGATGAACCATCAGCCATGGAGAACCTTGAACCTTAACGATTTAAGAGATGGAGATTGGACGCTTCCATCGAACGCAACGCAACGTCAAAACAACGCAGCAGTGAAGCAGCTTTCATTGATTTCTAAGGAAGTATTCCCTTCTCTGCACGGCTGATGGTTGTAGAGGAGCTTGAGCTTATAGTGACTTCACTTTTGGCTGTATAACGACATCTCCTTCCCCTTAAGAAAAAAAAAAAAAAAAGAGAATCATTTTCATTCCAAGTGAGGTTCTAAAAATACCCTCCATCGAGAAGGAGGAAGGGACAAGAAATGAAAGGTAGAGAAAGAGGGAGAGATGGAAGAAGAAGAATTAACCGTTGAGCGTGAGTGATGAAAGAGCGTACCTGTTACGCAGATCTGACCCCAAAATAGACCCGCAGTCGTTAAAATGTCATTCAGCCTTTCGCATTAAAGAGCCGTCACCTTCCAATGACTGACAGCCTGATTTATGTGGATTTAATTATGGATGAAGGCAAAGTCAGTGGCTTAGATACACACACACACACACACACACACACACACATATGGAATCATGTAAGTATGTAGGCACACACACGAAAACACAAAAACAAATGGACTCACATTTACGCCTGGGGAGACACATAGACACATACACACACACACACACACACACACACTTTTCAGCAAGTTTTAGAGAGCAAGCTCCTCGGTCAGAGCGATTTGTCTCCTCAGTGTCTATTTATACAGAATCTATTTAAAAACACAGGTGGAGCGAGCAGAGGAGGAGAGCAGAGGCAGGAGACTGAAACACACCGATTTTCCATTAGGATCTGTTGTTCATTCACAAAATGAAGATGTATGGTGGGAAAAAATTGAATTATTATTAGAACTGCTGTTTGGAAATCAGCATCACATCAGTGGCTAAAGTCTGTAGCATTCATTCAGAAATAGAAAGATGTGAAATGAACGTGACATGACCAAATGCCGTGTTGGTGGCATGAAAAGTGTTCAGATTCAGTTTTCCCAGCAGGAAACGGTTCCATGAAGGCGACACGACTGTAAACAGGCAGTAGAGTCACAGTGAAGCAGCTCAGTTTTTTTTTTTGTTTTTTTTTGCTAAAGTTTTTCTTATTTAACCAAAGTCTTTCCCAAACCTTAACCAAGTTGTTTTAGTTGCCTAAACTTAACTGTTAGTGTCCAATTTGTGTTTCTGTCACAGAATTCAATTTGTGGTAGAGGAACATAATTTTCACATAAATCTGCGTTTCAGAGTTTGTGCTCATTTCACAAATTTTTATGCGATCATATTGAGTTGAAGTTACTATACAGTCTGGACAGGCTGGTCTCCTGAAATTTCACAAAATCTTAAAATCGAAATACTTGCTCCGTGTACGAAAAGTGAGAGAATGCGAGACACATGAGATTGTTTGATTGAATAAAGGATAAATGAAAAAAAAGATCAAAACAAGTGCATGGTGTGTGTGCCCGTATCATCTGTGTGTCCCTTTTTCTGTATGTGTTGCAATTACTGTAGTTACTGTAAGTAAGTACAGTGTAGTAGTGACAGTATTTTTCCAAGTCATGTTACTGTTACTTTACTACATTTTACATTTTCACTGGAGTATTCTTCACTACCTCAGCCCAGCTGTAATCATATTCATGCTTTACTTGGTTTATGTACTTTATTTTAAGTTGTTGTTTTTTTTCTCTGTGAATCTCTTTCACACTATCTGTCCTTTTTGCATTGCATGGGAAAGCTCATGTATAAAAATGTTCGTACAAAAAAAAAGAGAGTAACTCCCCAGGCAGAGTTTAAATGAGCTATGTTTTACTTTTACTCAAGTTGATTTTTACACCAGTAATTTCACTTCCACTAACAATATTTCAGCAAAGTAACAGAACAGGATCTGTTGCTCCTCTCTCTCCTGCTGAAGTTTCCTGCACCAGGAGAAGTTCAGGCTTCTTGGTGCTGAACTCACTGCATCTGCTTGCTTTCTGTGACAGAAACCCATTACAGAGACAGAGTCACAGTAATCTAGGCTGCGACCCACTGCTGGCTATTTGGAGAAAAAGTGAAGTAGAGCAGGCAGAAATGATAGCTATCTGTCACAAGGCTGGACCGGTATCATCTGAGAGAGGAGAGGGAGGAGAGGAGAGGAGAGGAGGGCAGGGGAAATGAAAGAAGAGGTGAGAAGATGAAGATGACAAGAGAGGAGAGCAGATGAAAGGGGAAAGGGGAGGAAAATGTCTTATATTTCGTATGTGTATATAAAAGGAAAGGAAAGGAAATAAGAGGAGAGATGAAAGGAGGGGAAGAGGAGAGGACAGAGGAGAGGACAGGGTTTGGCGGAAATGAGATCTATATATCAAGTAAAATCTATTTAGTAGTAGTTCTCTTATTTGTGTATTTATGTGATGACGTTATTATTAAAAGATATTTACAACAGCTGATCCAACTTAAGTTCACTTTTTTTTTGGCTCTCCTGTAAAGTTTGCCAAAACCTACTTAGGCTCCAAGCCCTTGGGGAAAGGAAAGGAAAGGAAAGGAAAGGAAAAAGATGAGAGGAGAAGAGAGGGCGAGCAGAAAGGAAGAAAGAGGAGAGTAATGGGGTAGAGAGAAGAGTAAAAGAAAGAAGGGAATGGGAAGGAGAGTAAAGAGGAGGAAACGAGTAGAAAGAAGTGTGAAAAAAAAGATGGGGAGAGATGAGAGAAGGACAGAAGAGGGAATTGAGAAGAGAGAAGAAAAAGGAGAGAATGGAGGGAGAGGAGAGGAGATAATGAGGGGACAGGAGAGGAAATGAAAGGAAAAGGAGAGGAAATGAGGAAAGGAGGCCAGTGCATGGAGGTGAGAGGTGACGAGGAAGAAAGGAGGAAACAGGCTGTACAAATAATGGCATCGGTCACATTAAAGACAAGAGGAAGCCATGACAAGGGAAAAGGAGGGAGAGGAGGGTGATGGAAGAGGAGGAGAATACTGATGAAGGCGGAGGAGAGGTGAAGAAATGTAATCTGATTGGCTCTGGACTAGTCCGGAGCCTCGTTAAAACCACCGACAAGAAGATTTCAGGAGAGAAGGGGAGTGAGTGGGAGGAAAAGCGATAAAAAGGACGGATGGATAAAGGAGGAAGAGGGTAGGAAGAAGGGAGGAGTATCAAGGAAGACAAGGGGAGGAGAGATAAGGAGAGGGTGAATGAAGGGAGGAAGGAAGAGGAAGTTATAAGAGGAGAGGAGAGGACACAAAGACGAGAAGTGATGAAATGTGTTTAGATAATGTCAGCGACAAATCAGACTAACTATCCCTGTCCTGTTGGAAACACGTCTGATTTGCATACTAGCTAACACGCGTGATCTAGTAGAAGCTAACATGTTACAGCTCATAGTGCATCGACTAGAATAAAGCACATCTTATAGTTGAATAACGTAAACGTAATATAAAGAACACGGCGGTGCGTTTTTATACTTCTGCGTTGATGTGGCGTAGCATGTTGTTGAAATCCCGTTCACAGGGTGGCAGTGTTTTAAAAAGAAATATATATATATCGCACCAAAAAGAAACAAAGAAGAAGAGAGGAACAGGAAGCAGACATGACAACAGTTGAGATTTTTTTGGGCAGGTTCCAACACCTACAGAGACACTTTTCAACCACAACTATGTGAAAAATAGTGTCAGATTATGTGCGGAGACGCTGTTTTCATTAAAGTATAAAATGCGGTTAATGTGGTGTGTGTGTGTGTGTGTAGTCACAGCAGGTTAATACTACAGGTGGAGTGTGTGTGTGTGTGTGTGTGTAGTCCAGAGCAGGTTAATACTGCAGGTGTGTGTGTGTGTAGTCCAGAGCTGGTTAATACTGCAGGTGTGTGTGTGTGTAGTCCAGCAGGTTAACACTACTGTGTGTGTGTGTGTGTGTGTGTGTGTGTGTGTGTGTGTGTGTGCAGTCCACAGCAGGTTAATAATAGCAGCGGTGTGTGTGTGTATGGAGGAGTGTTAGTGGGTCAGAGCAGCCGGCCGGCCGCAGCAGCGTGACGCAGAGCCATGAACTCGCTCTTTGTGATGGTGATGTGGTTCAACAATGCAGGAGCCAAACAGTCGGAGGCGGCGTGGAAACGGACCAGCACACAAGGAGTCAGGGTGCCAATACACACACACACACACACACACACACACACACACACACACACACACACACACACAGACATAGATAGGAATGTCCATATACAGAGGCACAGGCAAAGTGTGCACTCATACACATTATACATAGTCACACACACACACACACACACAGATGGATGTGCACAAAAGAAACACTAACACATTTGCAGACAAACACACACACACACACACACACACACACACAGGCTCAGAAATTATGCACGCAAACATACAGACACACAAGGAAAGTGTGTACCTATTGCACATAGGCACACACACACACACACACACACACAGATGGATGTGCACAAAAGACATACACACTGGAGAAAGACATGCATGCTTACACACACACACACACACACACAGAAATGTAGATATGAATGCACATATACACAAAGACTCATACAAATTATAGATGTACACACAAACACACACACACCGATGGACACACACAAAAAGACACTCTCACACACACTGCATACACACACATACACACAGGCAAATGGCCGACACAGACACACAGATGAATGCACAAAAGTACAGTAAGACACACACACACACACACCATTGGATTGGTACAACACACGAGAGTCGTCTCATGTAATAATGAATGGCTTGTTATCCAGACTAATTAATTTATTAGAGCATCAAGAGCTTGGAGCGACTTACAGAGAACTGACTCATCGTCTCAGGTAGAAGAGGCAAGGAAAACTAATGGAGACCAGAACATCTTTCCATGGAGCGCTGACACTCGGGTTACGCTTTATTTTCCAGGTCCGCAATTTCCTAATAATTTCCTAGAAAGCAACTGTTAGTTTCTTAGGAAGTTTCCTGGAAAGAACCATGAAATTATGTTCTGATTCTAGGGAAAATAGAGAAATAGTTGAATGGTAGTTTTATTTCTTCTGTTGTTTCCAAGACAGAACCATGAAATTATGTAGTAGTTGTAGTAGAAAATTAATGAAGGATTCAACAAATAACTATATTATATAATTATATGAATAATGACTTCTGATAATTGGCCTCTGCCTATTATTTTTCCAGTGAATAGTTTATAGTTCTGCAGTTCTTTCCAGGAAACTCTTTTAGAAATAATCAGTATCTGATCGACTCTCCAGACTGCTGACATGTTCTGTATAACTGCTGCTTCACTTCATGCTTCTTTCCAGGAAACTTCCTAAGAAATTAAGTTCCTTTCTAGGAAATTACTAGGAAATTGTGAACCCAGAATATAGTTAATATATATATATAGTTTATATAAGTGTTACCCAATTTATATATCATGTTTTTTTTATGTTTTTATAGTTAACTATTCTTGATTTTATCATTTTTGTACAGCTCTTGGTAATAAAGTTGGTCTTGTTGTCAAATCAATAGTGATACTTTTGGAATAATTACCATAAACAATGAGATCATGGTCAAGTTAATAGGTAGTGGAAGTGGAAGTGATTTCTCCATCTTCCTTTCCCTCCTTCCACCATCTGCTGCCAGAAACTCTTTCAGCTTTAGCTCCGTTTGCTCTGGAAGAACAGAACCTCTTCCTGTTTTGTGCCGTAAAGCGATCCAGCAGATTTCCCTGTAAAATGCAGAGTAGAAGTCACTAAAGGCTGACAATGAATGTGACATACACTAGATCCATCATTTGTCATACAGCTTGTTAGACAAAACACAGTTGTTACGCTGATGACACACAAAAGGACATTTCTAATAAAGAGTGAAACATTGGGCAACACACTGCAAACAATCAGTGTGGTCTAACGTGATGAATATACTGCTGCTGTCAGAGAGAAACCACAGAACTGCACTGCTGCTGTTTTCTACTTTCTTATACAAAGATGCTTTATCTTCACCTGTATGATAAAGACGTATCTTTACCATTATATTCAACATGCTGTATTTGTTCTATTTTGTAGTATTCTTGTCTTTATCCTATTATAAACTTTGCTGTGATGATACATTTTCCCTACAGGAATCATTAAAGTTTGATTTAATGTTTTGTGTTGAGTGATTTTCATGACCCTTTGGCCCTTGAGACTTGTTACAACAACCTATACTATATAATTTCAAAAATAATAATAAATATTAATAAACTCAGCCTATTTATATAGCACTTTTCAAATCAAATGCTACAAAGTGCTTTAAATTTTTAAGCGACTGCTAAAAATGTTTCTTTTCAGCTTAGCTTTTAATTAGCCTTCATTTAAACCGTTTGATTGTGTTCTTTTAATGCAATTCACTTTGCCAATGCATTTATTTATTAATTTATATATTTTAATTTGTTTGCCTTCTCTTGATGTAAAGCACTTTGAGCTGCATGTTGTGTATGAAAGGTGCTATGCAAATAAATATTATTAGTATTATTATTACAGCATGAAAGGGGCAAAATACTCAGAATACCCATGAAAAACATACTTTTGGCAGATATGTGTTTTTCCTCTGACAGCAGCAGTATATTAAACCACATGACAGCGGTGACATTTTTCCCGCACCACGGAGCTCGTTGTGAGAATGGACACATCATTTATTACACAGCTTGTTAGACAAAGCGCACTTGTTACAGTGAAACAGAACAACACCGACTCACAAAACTTAATTGTCCGTCTCATTGTCAGGGTCAGAAAATTGGCATGAGCTCCTCATTAAAAACAGAAAGATAGTGACAAGTAAAAACCAGAAAGTATAGCGACATGTTCGGCTACATACTGCGCTACACGTAATTGCTGTGGCTAGGCAAGTGATGAATATATTAAACCATATTTGACAGCAGCAATATTTTTTGTGTGCCATGGAGCTTGTTGTAGAATGAGCAAATCATTTATCACAGCTTGTTAGACAAAGTGCGCTTGTTACAGCCGTAGCCTTTGTAGAAATACGCTGTCATGGATGTAATCTGCATATATTCTGCATTAATACTGTAGACAGCGGAGCCATTGAGGAAGTCCTCCTTCATGACTTCATCCTGCACCTATCCTGCGTTAGTGTTAGCCGGCCATATTGTATATACAGGTTAAACCACTGAGAGCAACATATCTATAAGTTTCACCATGATTGAACAAACTGCCATGGAGTTCTGGCCAATCACGTAGTTAGAAATGAATTTATTTGTTAATGCTGGTCAAAAGGTTAATGTGATTGGGCTACACATGTAGTGCAAATTCCTATAATCCTTTAATCTTCTGCTTTGAAAACCGGAGCCCTCATCCTACCAACATATTTAACATACAAGGACTACCGACTGGGGTCCCTGGGGACCCCGAGAATAAACTACTGTAAGAAACAACCATCATAGCAAAATGTTAACTTATTTCTTCTCAAAACATTATTAGTTATGTAATTAATGTCATCTGAAAAAAAACTATTAAAAAAATTATTATTATTTTAGGAAAGTTACAGTTAATTAAATTATGTATTGTATTTCTGACTTTGAACATCACCTTACCTTAGGAAGAGCAGTATTTAGGGTCGTCGACAGAACACATGAGGAAATCTGTCTGCTGCATCTGTCTGTCTCCTTCAAAATGACTGACAGAGAGACTGACAGACACTTTAAATTAGGACCCATGGCAAACATGAACTCAATAAATAGTTCCATAGGCGGAATTGGGTGCTTTTGACTGGGGTCCCCCAGGACCCCAATACATTGGTATTTTTAAAAAGCACTAATTAAAACAGAAACAGAAAACAATGATATGAAGTCATTAGGAACAAATTGATTGACAAAGTCATGAAAAATTGGAATGATAGAATAAAGCACCTGAGATATGACAAAAAGTATACCTCTGGGGTCTGTGGGTACCCCAGTCAGTAGGAGGAGGGATACCACCAGGCGAACTCCTCCGGTGTGTCAGAGGAAACAAAACAGTGACGAGTTTCATGACGGTCCCACCTTGGTTGAAAGCCTCAGAGAGAATATTAGAACTGTGTTATTCCCCACTGTGTAGAGGAAAGCAGAGCTGAGGAAGCATTAATCTGCTCCATCACAATATTAGCTCCATTATCTAATGGGTTTGGATATGACCACACTGCTGCACTTACAGCAACTGCCTCAGACGGTGCGTCATCAAATATCTTCCCCCATTACAGCACACTGTCTTACTTACAGTCCTGATAACAGCTGTGGAAAGAGGGAACGAGGGAGGGAGGGAGGGAAAGACGGAAGGAGGAGAAGAGATAATTGTTGGCAATACTATTTCTAATATCACTTTATTAATCTCCATTATAAAGTGCAGCCACATTGTCCTTATCACAACAGAAAGAGGCAAAGAGATAAGAGGTGGAGAGAGAAATGGATGGAGAGAGAGAGTGATGGAGAAAGGGAGGAAATGGAAGAGAATTGATGATTGTTGGCATATCGTTGCGAATTTCACTTTACTAACTAAAGTCCAACACAGAACGCCGTCTCATCGTCTTAGACTGCTGCAACGAAGGGGGGGGGGGACAGGGAGAGATAGATGGAGGGAGAAAGAGAAAGATGGGGAAATGGAGGTAAGAGGATTGCAATATAAGTGATTTCACCAAACTACATTACAGAATAGAGGCTTGCAGCTGCATCACAATTCTCCTATCAACCATCATGGAGGAACACTGGAGAACTGTCTGTTAGTTAATAAAGTGTAAATCTGTAGCAAGCAGCTAGAACCAGAGAGCAGCTGAGTCAGCTTGTGGTGTGGCTGTAGATCCATTCAGTAACGTTCTCAGTAAAAGTGAATAGTGTGATAAGGTGGATTTGGTTACTGTGACACAGTAA
>NC_136001.1:33408991-33413991 GCF_048128805.1 Centroberyx gerrardi
CTGTTTTGTTGAACTCTTATATTTGATTCATAATGTTTGATTTATAATGTTTAGCGAGTCGAGACAAACTCTCTTAGAAGTGGAATTTGATGGAATTTAATGGAATTGAACTGAACTGGAGTTTACCATGCATTCTCACTTCAGGTCATGAATGGACCGACCCTGGTATACAAACTGTCTAAATACTGGAAACTGAAAACTCTGACTAGAGCTGGACGATAATTCAATATTATCGTTTATCGTCTTTCAGTGGGATTATATTGTGATGATATGGTGATTTTGGGATATCGAGACGCACAATTCTGCTGTCTGAACTGATGAGAACAAGCTCATTTTATTTAGAAACTCAGACAGTGTAGTAGGAATATTATGTGAAAATTTCAGTTTAGTTTGACATCACACCAAACATTACCATACGGTTCAATATGATGAACATTAATTTGATTATTTAACATGATTTCGCTTATGTGAGCCATATCGTCATATATATCGATATCGCAAAAAATCCTTATGATTATCGTGATATTGATTTCAACCATATCGTCCAGCCTTAGTTCTGACTGATGGTGGGCGGAGCCAGAGGCTCCGACTGCCTCTCTGTCGGTCTGCAGCTACAAGGTTTTGAATAAATCCTGTATTTTTTGCTGCTTTGGGCATGTTTTGCTTCTCATAACGTCACATCACATCGTTATATCGTGATGAGTTAACATGGCTAGCAAGCGCTTATTAGGTAACATCGAAAATAAACAGAAAAAAAACATTTGAAGTTGACTTTGAAGTTTTTTCATGTAAAATACCCCATAAAAAAGATGTATAAAAAAACATTGTAAATTACCAGCTGCTTTTGTTAAGAAGCAGCATGATAAATTTGGTAGCCATCGTACAAGTTGATAAAGAAAGAAACTGTTTCGCACATAGGAAATCTGTAATTCTGACAAAATGGCCATTTGTTTTTATTTTTTTTAATTTTTTTTTTGTAGCTGATTTTGTACTTGTGTACTTGATGCAGCATAAAAAAAAACACTATTATAGTTGTTTTTGATTATTTGTTTGTGCAGCAGTAGTTATACAAACCCAAACCAGCATTTCCCCCCGTGGAGCCTCATGTCACGGTTTGTTTCTTCTTCTACTAATAAATCACATGCAGAGCCGGTGACAGTTGCTCACTTTGCCTGAGATGCAACAGGACACATTGTTCATCGCCATGGCTGCGCTGATGATGTCACCGTCGTCATGGGCAGCGAGAGGAACGCTCGCTTTCACACTGACTCCAATCTGTTCTCTCACAGCGAGGCTTGGACAGCTCGCCCGTGTGTGTGTGTGTGTGTGTGTGTTTATGTTTGTGTGTGTGTGTGTGTGTGCATTTTTATGTGTGCATGTGTGTGACTGTGTTGTGTGTCTATATTGTATGTGTGTGTGTGTGAACCTGCAGAGTGTGTGTGCGTTAGCATGACTGTATGCTTGCTTATATACACTATGTATACAAGTGTGTGTGTGTGCCTGTGTTCCTGCATGTGTACAAAGGTGCGTATCCGTGTGTGTGTGTGCGCGTGTGTGTGTGTGTGTGTGTGTGTGTGTGTGTGTGTATTCTCCAGTGAGACGCTCCACGCTGGCAGACCCGGCGCTCTGTTCAGCCAAAGAACCGACAAGTAATGAGATCTCACTCCTGGCTGCCGCTCTGCAGCGATGGCGTCAGCGGGACGGAGAGAGACGGCCTCCGATCAGACAGAAATACACTCTTTATGCAGGAGGAACGCACGCAGCACCGGAAATACAGAAACGGTGATCTGCGCAAAGACGTCGCAACACAAGCAGCTTGTTTTTGCGAGCGAGAAACAGTTTGGGCAGACTGAGATCATGAGAGCAGCTGTCGTCCACACACTGGGATTTTACATGAAGAGTTACTTTATAAAAAAACCTGAAGTCATGATTTGGTTTCACTGTTGATTTTATGTCTCCTTATATTTTACTTCTTTTTTTATTGTGTTTTCTGATCCTTCTTTGCGTTTTTATATTCTGTTTTACTGCTGTATTTTGTACTCTGCACTTTGTTACACTGTTAAGAAAGGTGCTGTACAAATAAAGCTTATTATTATTATGTTATTATGTACATTTTAATGTGTTGGTTCAGTTGCGTGGTTTTGTTAGGAAATATGACAAAATGATGAAACAATTAAATCCCAATCTGAAGTGTTTTCAGTGTTGGAAAGGGATTTCAGATGTGTGTGTGATTTCAACTCAGAGGGTTTGAGTTCATAAATCCTCCCTCTGTTCCTTCCTCTCTCTCTATGCCGAGCAAACCCAATTAAATCAGATCAATCAGCCAATCACTGTGGCCTTTGTCTCTTTCTGCACAGTCAGAAGGCTTTGACAACTTCAAGCTCAAGCTAAAATCCACTTCATGATTGAGACTTTTAAAGTTTGTTTTGTTTTTTTCATAAAATCATGGAATATTGTTTTTTCATTTGAAGAATCTAAAACGGCTTATCATCACAGAAACACTCGGTCAGATGTTTAGGTTGACAAGTCTGAAACCAACTGATGTTTGGATCGAATTAAGCTCCCAAGTTACTTTTGCAGACAGTTTTCTAGATTGCGCTGTCCTAAAATCACCTCAACACCCAGAACATTAATTAGGGCGACACTTATTCCACACTGGGCCTTTATGCTGCCTTCAGATTCTCCTTGCAAAGTCCTGCTTCCACATTCAGAAGTGGTAGGAAGCAACGGGGCTGATGGGAAATGTAGTCTTAATGTGGAGCAACACTAGAACTAACAATACTACTGGTGTGAGATAGAGGAGAACAATCTGGTCTCATTTAAATGTCCTATATGGTGTAAACCAGAACTCCCCTTGCCTCTGTGATGATAAAGGAGTTGGATGGTCTATCTAAACATGGTGAAAGTATCAAAACGCACGGTCGCCAACTAAATCCACACAATCCATATTAGAAAAGCGAGCCTCTAAACGAGCCGTTTGGACTTCCGTAACTTTGTGGCGTCACAAAAGTTGCTGGTCGATGCAACAAGCAAAAACGCACCAAGTTTAAGATCGAAATATTAAAGAATGAGCGCGGCGTTTTTATCAAATCAACAAAGAAACACATTATTATTATTAAACCGGTGACTTTTTCCTTACATGACAGACCACTAGGCACAACCTGCCACACACGGTCCGAGACGCACATCTATAATAAAACATGGTGCACATGCAGCACATAAACGCTAAATCTTCTTCCGATAAAGTCATGTATCAATACTTGTATCATTACATATCCCTTCTCATAGCTTTCCAGTGCCAGCCGGGTCTATTTCTGTGGAAGCGTGCACAGCGGGTGGTGGGAGCGTGCACGTGACGCAGCTGCTGGCATGAGGTGTGCGTCTGGGGCCGGGAACCTGACACATACACGCTCACACACACACACACACACGCACACACACACACGCTGGAAACCTGAGCTGGTGACACCTTGGCCCCTGGTTGGTTATTTTAGTCCTCAGACGCTCAGAAGACGAACTCGGCTTTGTCTGGCTGCAGGTCAGAGATGTGAGGTTCAAAATGTTTTTAGCGGAACAGAAATTAATGAACGGCATCGTAGTTTACATTTAACACTTGCCTTGGTGAATTAGGCCTCGGTTTATCTGCATACTTGCTTTATAATAAGGTAATAATACATGAGACGGTGTTCTTTACTGTGTGTTTTGGGTACGATGGTGATGCGACAGGTCAGAGTGTCACTGTCATCACCACAAAACACTAAAGAGCGTCATCAAGAGGTTTTACGGCTTTTATACAGTTACCAATGCATGCTAAAAAAAAATAAAAAAAATAGTTGTCTTAGCAAACCAATGAAGCAGGACTAGCTGTATTTTATGAGAATTTGGAGGTTGGAAAGTGTCTTTGACCAATCAGATTGCTTGACTTTAGCCCAACTTAATAAAGATTTTTTGATAACCAAATCCACCTGAGTGCCTTGGACCTCCTTATCCCCCTTTTTTTATTGACTTTTTCAACTCTATTTTTATTGTTGTAAAGCACTCAGGTTTTGAAAAGTACTATATAAATAAAGTTTATTATTATAATTATTTTTTCCATTGTAGACTCTGATCCCTGTAACCAAACAGCACCAGTGGAAGGTAGAGACGCTCCTCTTCTTCTTTTGTTTCTTCCTCATTTTGACTGAAGTAGTTTGTAGTTGGTCCCTGAATCTGAATCCCACCCCTTAACCTTTTCTATCCATCCTTTCGATACGTTACCATCAAGTGCTGCTGGTCCATGGTGAGCTAATCATTGGTATTGATCCACAACCCTATCAACCCCTGCAGGTATACAGTATTATGACAGTTTTGTGCTGTGAGACAGTAAAACTCTAACTGCCCCTTTAACTGATGATGTGAGGAAACTTTATTTTTTGTCAGAACACAAGTGAGTATGTTGCGTTTGAATGCCGTCACCACGATTATATCCAGTATGTGAGTCATGATCCAGAAATTCACTCACATATTCACCAAGACTGGAATAGGTACAGACACACACACACACACACACACACACACACACACACACACACATTCCAGATGCTTTATTTGAATCTACCAAATTAAATTATATCCTGTCTATGTGAACCACAATCTAGGAATTCACACTGACACACTCTCTCTCTCTCTCACACACACACACACACACACACTCAGATCTAACTGATCAAAGCATTATCGGTCTTGCCATAAAAGAAAGTGACGGCGGTGTGTTTGTGAATGAAAACATCCCTATATATATATATATATATATATATATATATATATATATATATATATGCAGTGAACACACACATTCCCAGCCTGACTCAGAGTGTTTCAGTGTGTGAGGACGGAAACCTCCGAGCCACGAAAAACACCGGACACCTGTTCCCCGGAGGGGACATTCCACTGCTGGGTCACTGTGTGTGTGTGTGTGTGTGTGTGAGTGAGTGTGCGTGTGTTTATGTGTGTGTGTGTCA
>NC_136001.1:33418991-33436491 GCF_048128805.1 Centroberyx gerrardi
GGGAGAGAGAGAGAGGGGGGGAGAGACAGAGAGAGAGAGGGGGAGAGAGGGAGAGAGAGAGAGAGAGGGGGGGGAGGGAGAGGGAGAGAGAGACTGAGAGAGAGGGAGAGAGAGAGAGAGAGAGGGGGGAGAGAGAGGGAGAGAGAGAGAAAGAGAGGGAGAGAGAGACTGAGAGAGAGGGAGAGAGAGAGAGGGGGGGAGAGACAGAGAGAGAGAGGGGGAGAGAGAGGGAGAGAGAGAGAGAGAGAGGGAGAAAGAGAGACTGAGAGAGGGAGAGAAAGAGAGAGAGGAGGGAGGGAGAGAGAGGGAGGGAGAGAGAGAGAGAGAGAAAGAGAGGGAGAGAGAGGGCGAGAGAGAGAGGGAGAGAGAGAGAGGGGGAGAGAGAGAGAGAGAGAGAGAGAGGGAGGGAGAGAGATTGACTCCTTAGGAAGGTTGATAGAGAGGAAAAAAGAGAGAAAGAAAGAGAAAGAGAGTGAGGAAGAAAGAGAGGAAGAGTGGATGGGGATGAGTGAGAGGAAGACAGAAAGACTAGAGTGATACAGGGAGAACGAGGGAGAGAAGAAGATGAAGAGAAATGGAAAGAATGAAGAAGAAAGAGAACGAGAGAGACAGACGGAGAGAGACGGTGGAACAGACGTTTATTGTTATTGTTTATTGTTTGCTTTTATTACTTTTATTCAATTGTATTTATGTGATTTGGCAAAAAACTGAAAAGTAAAACGAATTGAAATGATTTAAGAATCTCCAGAGAGAGAGAGAGAGAGAGAGAGAGGGGGGGGGGGAGAGAAAGAGAGAGAAAGAGAGAGAGAGGGAGAGAAAGAGAGAGAGAGAGAGGGATTGCCCAGAGCCAGTGCACCGAAAAACATTTAATAATCATAATCATAATAGTTATAATAACCATCATAATAAACTTTCTTTATATAGCGCTGTGACAAAGTGCTTTACAAAATAAATAATTGAATGAATAAGTAAAAAAAAAAAAAAAAAAAGCAACAAAATTAACAAAATAAGTGGAATATTAAGGAGTTTCTTTGGCCTTATAGTAATAATCTGTGACATCCTTTCCTGGGAAAAATCCTCTGCTGCACAGGAAGTGATGCGTTTTACGTTTCCTGGTTTGTTTGGACTCAACAGTAGAAGAAGAACTGGGTAGTTAGCATGAGCAGCGATAGCCACCATGTCTGAACAGACAAAGAAGAGAGAAACTCAAACTGCAGCGACAGTAAAATCCAAGCTCCGCCCACACTGTTTGATTGACAGGTGATCTGTGGGAAGAGCAGTGCAGAAACTTTTTTAAAAATGAGGAACTGGAGGATTACCACTAAGGATCAGTCAGTGTCGAGGTTTCAGCTTTCAGGGAGCAAATACTGAAGAGATCTGATGACACCGGTCTGGAGGCCTGGCAAGCTGAGGAAATACCAAGAGAGGAGAGAGAGAGAGGGAGGGAGGAGAGGACAGAGAGAAGAGAGGAAGGGTGGGGAGAGAGAAAGAGGGAGAGAAAAGATGGAAGGGAGAAAGAGGAGGGAGAAAATGAGAGACCGAGACGGAAAAAGCAACGGAGAGAGGAAGGAGAAAGGGAGGAAAGACAGGGAGGAAAGAGGGGGGAGAAAGGGAGGAAAGAAGGGGAGGAAAGGAGGAAAGAGGGGGGAGAAAGGGAGGAAAGACAGGGAGGAAAGGAGGAAAGAGGGGGGAGAAAGGGAGGAAAGAGGGGGAGGAAATAAGGAAAGAAGAGTGAGAAAAGGAGGAAGGAGGCAGAAAGAGAAGAAACAGGAGGGAGAAAAGGAGGAAAGAGGAGGGAGAAAGGGAAGAAAGAGGAGGGAGAAAAGGAGGAAAGATGAGGATGAAAAGGAGGAAAGAGGAGGGAGAAAAGGAGCAAAGGAGGAGAAAAGAGAGGGGGGGAGAGAAAGAAGAGGAGAGAGGAGAAAGTGATTAGAAAGAGAGAGAGGAAGAGGAGAAGGGAGCGAGAAAATGGGCAGAGGCAGAGAAGAGAGTGAAGAAGAGAAGAGAAAGAGATGTGAAGAGAGGATAAAGAAAGGGAGAGAGAGAAGAGAGGATAAAGAGATGTGAAGAGAGAGAGGAAAAAGAAAGGGATGAGAGAGAGAAGAGAGGAGGAGAATCACTGCTGTTTCAACAAAATCTGTCACACAGGAAGTGCAGCTATCTGATTATGGTTGTTAGCTCAGGACAGTTTTCAAAGATGCACGGTGTTTTTTTTTGTGATCAATTTTTTATTAAACGTGGGAATTTATTTATCAATAAGTACAACAGAATCAGCAGTAGCCAGGACATTAACACACAACAAATACAATATATTTACCTCGGGATGATCAGACAAGGAGACAGTATAGATCTCAGTGACAACGCTATCTAAATTAGCAATGCTTGACTGCTATAAACCACAGATATATATACAAACATAATAGACATATAAGACACTATTAGGATAATCTTCCCTCTCTCCCAACAGGTTTTTGTACTAAATATTCAGCATTTTGCACATAAAAAGTCACCAGAATGCAGGAAATAAGTCTCTGAATCTTAAATCTAAATCCTTGGCACTGTGGTTGGCAAGTATGGTGTTTGTGCATGTTTATGTCTCCAAGTCTGCATACCAAGTGTGTGTGTGTGTGTGTGTGTGTGTGTGTGTCAGGGTGCAAAGTAAAGGCCAAGCTGGGGATCTTTTACAGCAGCCAGAAGTTGGTCTATTTAAAGGTGGAGGGCCACTAATCAAATTTAATGAACAGAGGCTGCAGGAGGCGACGTTTACGAGTTTTGTGCCGATCTGAAAAACAACCGAGTTTAACCGACAGGAAGATTCACATGGAGGTTTTCATTCCAAAGAAAGCCGCCTGATGATGATGCAAAATACCAACTTTTCAACAAAGACATACAGAGAACAGAGAGTCAAAAAAGTTGCTTTCATGCCACAAATCATTTTGTTAGACCGGGTGACGCATTTTCCAAACGCCGTCCATCTTATTTTGGAATTAAACTCTTCAAACGATGTTAACCTATCTACTCCCGCCGCCACCTTCCTCCACAGATCAAGATCTCCACCATGAGCGACATCAAAAGCCGCTGGCAGCAGTGGTCGGTCCAGCACGTCGAGGGCCAGAAGCTCAACCCCTTCAGCGAGGAGTTCGACTACGACCACGCCATGTCCCAGCGGCTCCGCAAGGGCGACAGCGGCTACGGCCGGCCCAAAGAGGGCTCCAAGACGGCCGAGAGGGGCGACCGCGCCCAGAAACACGTCCACCGCGAGATGGAGGAGATGGTGTGGATTATCAGAGACATGGGCTGTACGGACCGGGAGGGCCGGACCGTCATCAGCTTCGGACGCCTCTTCGACCGCTACGTCAAGATCTCAGACAAGGTGGTGGGGATCCTGCTGCGCTGCCGCAAGCACAAGATGCTGGACTTTGAGGGGGAGATGCTGTGGAAGGGACAGGACGATCATGTCATCATTACTGTGAGGGACTGAGAACGGACTTGATGTCTTATATACACACACACACACACTCATGCACACACACACTGAGAACAGATAATACTAGCAGAGAGAGTTGCTTTGGAAGATATAGGCTGCCGTTACACGTTGAAACTATTGATGCAACTTTGTTGCTTTGGTGAGTTGCGAGTTGCAAGAGGTTCACGCAATTTTACTGTTACATGATGCATTTCAAATGCAATCAAAACTACAGGCAACAACAAGCTGTAAATGGCTGAAAGGGGGGAACGTCATGTTTTACAACAGTAAACATTTTGTGTTGACAAAAAGTAAAAAAGTAATTCAGCATGTTAAATCTCTTAGCTGTGGCGTAATATTAACATAATGTAAGCTACTGTATGTCCACAGTTAGCGGTTAAGCTAATGCAAGCTAACATCCACTTCCAAGTTAACTTTCTATATAGGAAATATTGAAACTACCTGGAATACAATGATGTTTAATTGTAAAGTTAATCCATAATCTTTCAAGATACTGGATGGCAGTGTCACAAGCTGTTTGTCGGCCATTGTTTTTCTTAGTTACACTACCAGCTGGTCGTAGTAGTACTTCCTGAAAGTCACATCACATGATATCAGCATTTTGATTGGCTGTTGCATGAACCTAGTTGTAAAAAGTTGAAACAGTTTCAACTTGATGCAACCAGGTTGCACGCAACTTTTCAGTTAATTGCAGAGATGATACACTGTGCTCAACTGATGAAGCTCGGTTGCATAAAACCAAGTTGAGTGAAACAATGTCACTGTTACACCGGCCTAAAGGACAATATGATGAGCCTGCTACACCGAGGGATTGAGAATGGATTGCTTTACACACGCATAAATAAAAACACACACACACAAACACATGGCAGACTCATTAGTGCTTCTCATGTAGCTGACAGATCAACTGGTCTAGAGAAACCATGCTAATCATGCTAACCATGCTAGCTATGCTACATCGAGGAACTTTACAGAATGGAGGGAAGAGACGCGAAAATAATGTGATTATTACACTGAGGGATTGAGACTGGACATGATATGTACACATGGGAAGGACAGATGCGTTTATCAGATTGAGAAAATGAGAATGGATATGATATCTTACATGTAGGTATATGAATTATTTACAAGTGTATGGGTGTAGCTTACACACACACACACACGCGCACATACACACACACACACACACACACACACCAGACTCATTAGTTCTTCTCATATACCTGACAGGTCAGCCGATGAAGGGAAACCGTCTTTAGCATGCTAGCCATGCTCGCCTTGCTAACTATGCTAGCTATGCTACATACTAGAGGCTAGGGGAATTCTCCACAATGCTAGTCATGCTAGCTACTGGTACTGAGACCTGGCTAAAATTACTACCAGAAATGCTGTTGATTTTCATCTAATAATTCACTAACGGACTTCACTTAAGCCTCTGCTTTGTCCTCTTAAACTTTTGTTTAGCGCAAGTAGCCTAAACAAGCAAAGAAGTTAGCATGGCATTTTCATCTAATATGGTGACTTTTGTGGGTTTTAGACAGACTTTATGCCTGTGGCTATGTAAACAGAAAAGGCTAACAAACAGCTCAATAATGAAAAAAAATAAATTAAAAAAAAAGCTGAACAGCAGTCTGAGGTAGGATATTAACTTTTATGAAGGTGAGAATAACTAGAGCCAAAAGTCAAAAGCACTGGTTTTGTCGTCATACAAAACAGTCAGGTAGTTATCTAAGGATTTTTTAAGATTCTGTGATTATATCTGTGATGTGTAGTATGTAGGCCTATATGATTAAAATGTATTAGATTCGCCAAATTTTCACCTTCAAGTTGCTCACAGTGCTAGAAAGAGAAGTGGGTGTAGTGTGTAGTATGAGATACAAATACACGAGATACAAGTATCACATTGCAGGCTGAAAGAACTTCAAATTACACAGATTTTATGATGTAAGTCACATATCTGAGTTTACTAATGGACATTTTAACTGTTATATTTCTGTTTGACAGACTTGAGTGTATGTTTAAGGTGTGACATTATAGTTTTGAAGTAAATGGTTGTATGGTGTTAAATGAAGAGGTGCATAAAATGTGAACATTTTCTTTTCTTTCAAAGTGAAAGCATGTGAGTCTTCTTACAGAAGGGCTATTTTGTAAATGTGTTACAAAAACTATGGAGGGTGGTGTCGCCCACAGATTGAGATTATTGTAAATGTTTTGTCAATGTACGATAGAAAATCCATTTAGCCTAACAGATTTAGGGTCAAAAGTTTAAGTACTGAGAGTGTGAGATAAAGTTAATCTATTTTGCTGTTTTTCTGTATTAAAGCAGGTACAATGAGCAAGTCAAGTGAAGTCAATTTTATTTGTACAGCACATTTCATACACAGGTAAACTCAACATGCTTCACATTAAAAGCCAAAATAAGGAAATACAGTACACACATATAAAATAGTCCACATTAACATAAAATCCCCTTTCAGCCACACATACATACACACATTCATAAAATACAGCTTTTTACAACAACATTGTTTTTTAGGGACACCCACTCATACAGTGACATACTGGGAGCTGCCCAGTACAACCACAGAAGGGAGCGGAGAGGATTACTCATTCACTTTAGGGATTCAAACCTGCCATCTTCCAGTGATAGTCCCCCTTCTTTCATACATTGAGGCTACCACCAAACATTATCTGTCTCATATTTACATTTTGATGTGAAGTCCACCTTACACTGCAAGGGAGCCAACAGGAAAATCCTCACTTCAGCTCACAGTGTCAAATCCTTGCACTTTAGACTTAGACTTAGACTTCGAAAAACTTTAATGTCCTCCAAGAGGCAATTTGTGGTACAACACAGAACATATAGACGCATTTAAAGCACATCGAATCAAATAAACAGAAACGACAATAATCCAAATCATCTATAGCAGCCATCATAAATACCATCACAGTCCAGGCAGACATTTAAAGTGCATATCGATAACTGTATACCTGAGCATATAAACCACTGAAAGCACATCAATAAACAGAAACCACAATAATCCAAAATCATCTATAGCAGCCATTGTAAACATCCAGGCAGACACTTGTGCAATAAATAATACAATTCAGGCGGACATTTAAAATGCACGCTGATAACTGTATACCAATAATTATAATAAAAATAACTAGTGAGTATACTGCACATCCCCTGTGTATCCATGTATTCACATCCACTAGCCCACTGTATTCCACATCCCCTAGTCCATGTATTACCCCAGACTCCCCATGGCTACCACATCTTGTTTAATTGAGTTATTGCCATGGGAATAAATGAGTTTTTTGCTCGGTTGGTTCTGATATTGGGGTATCTATACCTCCGACCAGAAGAGAGTAGCTGGAAGTGGATGGGATGTATCCAAGCAGATCTTCTCAGTCAGCCTGGTCAGGTACAGGTGGTACAGGTCAGCCTGCTGCTCCCCCATTATTTTCCCACAGGCCTTAACAATCTTAACCTTAATCTTAACCTTTCAGCTGTATGTTGTAACATCTTGCAAAAAAAAAAAAAAAAGTGTCTCTGCAGCTGATTTCCAATGCTATCTCCTGGCTCACAGTAAAACGTAATGATACATAAGCTTGGGAAAAACGTGAGGTCCTTATGAATACTCAGATGTACCTTTTTTTTTAGCAGAATCTGTGAAAAGATAGGCTTGATGACATCACACGTTGCCTTGGATACAGTGATGCTACGGTCTCATGTGGAAAGCTCAGACGCACTTGACCGTCTATTCTCACCAATCAGATGAAAACACAATTGTCTGAAGATTCAATTGTATTATGTATTGCACAAGTGTTACACTAGAAGGATAGATGTACATGTACATTTACAGGTAAACATTTTCTTGCTAACACCTGCCAAGCTTGTTTTTTTGTTTTCTTCATTTTACCTGCCGTTCTTGATGTTTTGGATGCTAGTGTCCTCATTGATGTTACTGATGCTATGAATTATGGGCAGTTTCCTCTAGTCCACATGGAAGGCTCATAAGAGTTCACATAAGAGTCTCATAAGTTGATTTTGCAGTGACACAGCCCTAAAACCTCTGTCCCAGCTATATTTATTTCCTAGTTCCTGTGTGCAAATGACATTTTCCTGAAAATGTCACACAACAAAATGAAAATGCAGCAGGGGGCGCTGCAGTGACAAGTTGCATCAGACAGGCATCGATGTCAAGCTCTGATTTGAAATCATATGATCACATGTGGACAGAGGGACGATCACATGGCAGCGGCTTCTGAGGTGAAACATCCTGTTGTTTGGAACAGTAATTTTCTCTGTGGAGAAAATGATTTATGTGTCTGTGTTTTCATTCACACCGTCTGCAGGACTCCTGCTGCTTCATCCAATTTCGGTGTGTGAATTTGTCTTGCAGTCTATGTGTATGCAAGTCACGCTTGTACTTGTATGTGTCTGTGTGTGTGTGTGTGTGTGTGTGTGTGTGTGTGTGTGTAACGTGTCTTGTCTGTCCATCAGACTGAGCATGTGCATGCAAGTCATGCCTCTGCTTGTGTGTATGTGTCTGTGTGTATCTGCCTAGAGTGTGACCTGCCTCACTGTCACGCAATTGCTGTCTGTGTGTGTGTGTGTGTGTGTGTGTGTGTGTGTGTGTGTGACCTTAATACAAGCTGATCAGTTCGGTCGCCGGGGAGTCTGGACGTCTGCCAGAGATAGAGAGACAGAGAGAGAGGGAGAGAGAGAGAGAGAGCGAGAGAGAGAGGGAGAGAGAGGAAGGGAGGGAGAAATGGGAGCGTGATGGGAGTGAGACAGAAAGAGAGGGAGAGAGAGAGAGGGAGAGAAAGGACCGATGATGAAGAGAGAGTGAGAAAGAGCGGAAAAAGCTAGACAGCGGGAGAACAAACGAAAGAGACAGAGAGAAAGAGAGAGGGAGAGAAAGAGAGAGCAGTATTCCAGCTAGACAGACGGCATAGAGACTTGTAGTGTGTTCTTAGTTGTTGACTGTCAAACAAGATGAATGCCATCTCTTCTTCTTCTCTTTTAGCCCCCTCTCATTTTTTTCCTTCATCTTTTTTAATTACCTTTTTTTCTTCTTCTTCTTCTTCTCCTCTGTCTTCTTTCTTTCCTCCCTCCCTTTCTCTTCTGTTCCCACAAAAGATGTGCAGGTTATTGAGTTCAAGAACATCATATTAAAGGAATACACCCCAGTAGATCATTAGCTCTAGTGCTCCATGCTAACGCTTTAGCATACACTATGTCGAGTGATAGCAGCTCCATGCTAACGCTTTAGCATACACTATGTCGAGTGATAGCAGCTCCATGCTAACGCTTTAGCATACACTATGTCGAGTGATAGCAGCTCCATGCTAACGCTTTAGCATACACTATGTCGAGTGATAGCAGCTCCATGCTAACGCTTTAGCATACACTATGTCGAGTGATAGCAGCTCCATGCTAACGCTTTAGCATACACTATGTCGCGTGATAGCAGCTCCATGCTAACACTGTAGTAGGCTCCATGCTAACACTTATCATACACTATGTTGACTTATAGTAGGCGACTAGCATTATCTAAAAAGGGAAAATGTTGCAAAGCTTGTTGCAACTCTAAAATTTAATGTAAACCTAAATTATATGCGGCAAAGTCTGGAGGTTTTGTAGACTGGAAAAAATTTGTGGAAAGAATGGAGAAAACCAGAATTATACTATTGGTGGAACAGAAACATAACCGGAAACAAAAGTGAATTTAAACATTTTTTTGGACCAACCTGCCATGTTTCTTACATGACATCACCATGACCAAAAAAAAACACAAAGTGATGGAGTTAAACTATTTTATTGACAGCTGGAATAGAATAACAATACACCAAATTGTGCATTTACTCAACAATATAACAGTTTGCCAAAGAATCTGCAAATATACTTGTGTTTTTTAAATGACAGTGCGGTGAATCGAACTTAGGTTTCCGCCATTTTGTTATTAGTCCTTTCTGATAACAACCAGGTCCTCAAGGCCGTGATACATGAGCAACAACGGGAAGCAATGCAGACGGGCAATTTTTACCAACATCGCTATTTATTCACAATACTTTTGTTGCTTAAAGCTCACTGTGTTTTCCAGACTGGGACGATACTAGCCGAAAATCTAGAGAAGCAGGTTTGTGAGTGGAGGGTTGCCAGTTTGAATCCCTGAACTGGCTTATCAATTACTATTTCCCATCTGCATTGCCTCCTAAGGTTGCCCGTGCCACATGCCCCTGACAGCATGAGAAGGCCTGTGGAAATGTTTCATCTAATATCCCAAAACCAAAACATCACGTTCAGGTCCGTATGTGGGAAATGTCACCTTTGAAAATTTCTCAAATGTCCTCAAAGGCCTCAAATAACAGTTTAGAGAAGAAAATGTAAGGCTGTTAATGCGTTAGATATCGTAGCATTATCTCATCAGCCGTTATCGAAAGAAGTTATCGAGATGTACAACTAGGATCTTGAGTGTTTACTAGTTTTTGGGGTTGGAGCCCAAAAGTGGGTCATGAGCCGATCTAACAGGGTCGCAATCTCCGACCCCGACACCGGAGAGATGAACACATACAGCAGTGAGGAGGTGATTTCTGTCAGGAGCGGGGTTCAGAAAGAAAAGTTCGGCAACTTCATGGGAGTTCGATTCCCACTGGGGTCACCCATCCTAAAAATGTATTCACTCACGGTAATGTAGGCCGCTTCGGATGAACGGATCTACCAGATGGCATGTGGGGGAAACTTTGACGGGGGTGGGGTGGGGTGGGGTTGGGGTTGGGTTGGGGGGCCTCTGACGAACAAAAAAAAAAAAAAAAAAAGTTTGGGAAGCGCCGCCTCTGCAGCACAGCAGACTGGAGGAGATGTGTTGCTTTTGGGATCCAGCCGCCGCCGTTTCATAACGGCACCAGAGGAGCTGCGTCTGTCCTTTCATCCTCCCACTCCTCTACCTCTTCCCCCGGACAGAATATGATATGATATGTGTATAGCAAACGTACACACTGTCACCTTAAAAGGACACAGAGACAGTGCTCTCCTTCTTTTCAGTAAGTAAAACCCATGTAGATAAGAGGATGGAGATATGGACGATTTAAGCTCAGGTAACAGAAAGATTTCTAAAGAACTTCAAAGGGAATTCTACCCGGATTCACTTTTAGGTTGATATTATGCAAAAGCAGACAGAAACTCTACTGCCTCACTTGTGTGTGAGCGATCAGTGTAGCCAAATAATGTTCTTGTCATCTGTTTGCTCTGTAAAATCAAAGTAGTAAACCTTTCTGCCATTTTGCATCGAGGTTTGCTCAGAGCGAGCCGGTGACCGCATTTACCTGCACACAAAAAATCGGATTATAATGCGATTAAGACAATAATGCGAGTAAGGCCGGACCCATACTCGGATTATGTTAGCGGCATTATGCTCTTAAGGCGGGGACACATTCAAAGGTTTTTTTTTATCATGTGCAACAATGAAAAGATTGAGCAGCACACATTTAACAACTGAAATTTTCAGATTTTCTGTCTCTTGGGACGCACACACTTAATGACAGCTGTCTTTGAGGAGCACAAATCCGTCCAAAAAGACCACAGACTGAATAAAAAAGACTGAGAATAAGCGGACGCAGTTCTCTAGCGAGAATGTGATTTTTCACGCTGCACCTGCACTTGCGAGAATGTATTTTACCGCAATATTTTGATACCAAAACAAACATGCAGCCCATATGGTTTTTTACACTTCCGATCTCAAATCGTTGCCAAATCAGGCTTGAAATACACGTGATGTGTCCCCCCACATTAGTCGGAGTTCAGTGTAATCGTAGTAACATGTGGAGTATTGTGATTTTCCTGACATTAACAGAGACAGGAACATGTTTACAGCTGCATCACATTTCTTTAAGTGTGATCAAGTTGCGTCATGTGTAGCTGATGTCGTACCTCGTGCTCTTCTGTCTTTTTTTTTTGTCATTTACATTTGAATACCAGCAGTAACCACATCACATGGAAACCAGATTATTAGGGGAGGCGTCACTTTCTAGAATCAGGTAAACGGCTTTAATCACACTATTGTCTTAATCGCCAATAGTCACATTATTGTACGCGTGTAAACGTAGCGTAGAGTCAACTAAGAGGATGACGACTAACATGTTACCATCAAACATGGCTACTAGTTCTCAGGATCAAGAAAAATGCAATCCAACATCATCGAACTGCACTGGCTGAGATGGCTGAAGGAAAATTTTGTGGACAGTGATGTGGTTTTGTACCAATATTGCACATCTAAAAATGATAAAGCACATTAGCTGTTTAATATACGTACAGCAACACAACTGTCCTTTAAATTTTCCTTTCATCAATCTTGGGCAATGGCATTCAATGATGTCATAGAATTTTGTTTTCCTTCATCTTGAGTGCTAATGAAATACGTCTTCATAAATCTTAGGAAACGTCTGGTTTTGCAGAATGACAACCTAAAAGTCAGTTTCAGTGGAATTGCTCTTTCAGCTTAGGTAACAGAAAGATTTCAATAGAACTTAAGTAGCCTACAATTCTTACTGCAATGGCTGCATTGCAAATTATGTTTTTTTGTTTTTTGTTTTGCTCCACTTGATTGATAAAACCACAAAGTAGCAGGATGTGCATTCAAACATCAATAACGAAACAATAGCATCATTTTTGTAAGTTTAGAAAATAAGTCAGTTAAGAAACAGGTTAGAATGTTTGAATGTTTTACGCTGCAAAACAGTTTTTTTTGCTCAGTTTGTTCAATTAAGACCACACCAAGGAGTGGGGAGGATACACAAAGAGTCAATCGAAATATCAGAATATCAGAAATTGATCAAGAACATACCCAAAGATAATCATTTCCATAGATGAAACTAAAATTATTTTAAGTAATGGGTTGAAATGGTGACACTGTAAAACTTTTTTTGCTTCATTTTGATTATTTTATGTGACAATTCTTAGTCCTTAGCCCTGACAAAATGTTTATCAGTGTGTTTAAGGCCTCTACTTACATTACAATTGATAGTAGTAAATAATTAACATCCTTGTGGCAGACACAATTAAAATAAATAAGGGAAATGCAAAAAGAAAATACATTTTTTGGTGCTGAATATGCTCAGTGTAACATCTAAATAGTTCTTTAGCTCATTCATTTACCTTCAAAGTTACAACAACAAACTTTGAATGATACAATCAACTTCAGACTGGTGAACAAAAGGTTTTGATGAGCAAGATTACACAATCAATTTTAATAAACACAGACATTAATTACTCTTAATCCCGCTAGCATCGTTGGCATACATTTTGTCTCTCAAGAAAATGTAATAAAAACCAAGGACTTTTCTTGCAAGGGTCGGCCGTTCCCACGTTTACACAAGTTAATTCCAAAGAAAGTCTACAAATAAAACCATCTTAGAAGTCCCACCAGTTGCTGCATGCAAGCCGTACTACTGCTGCCATGCTGCTCCTCCCAAAGAGGAACTGTTTGGAAAATCTACAACATGTGGGAAGGAATAGGCTGCTGCAGGTTAGATGTAAATAGATATATGATGGGAAACTTCTACGATGGTTACCACTGCAACTTTCAAATTCCTAAATCATTGTTTCAAGACTAAAACTAGATCATTACCATGCAATTTAGTTTCTTCTTATTGTCCACAGAGTTCCTCTTCTTGGATGCAAAGACAATACGTCATTTTTTCAGACTGGAACGTACTCTTTCTTGTGGTTTTTCCTGAATGAAAATTTCATTAATGCCAAGTGTGTAAACTTTCCTCTTTCGTTGGTCCTCAATTGATCAATCAGCCCTCAAACTTGTTTTCAAATTTTGGCACAAATGAATATTGACAAAAACACATTCCTAGGGTCATTTTAAGAAGAGTTATTTGATTTTATATATAGTATATTTCATTTATACACCGGTTCTAAAATCACCCCGTTGAATCACCCCTTTTTTAAAAAACAAACACTCCCGTTTCTTCTAACATACTAGACAGTTTTTTTTAATCTTAAGATTCAAATCTATTCTACTCAATATAATTTCCGGTTGTGAAAAATGATCTTGAATGACACAAATCAGAAATTCCCATGTGATCAACGGTGTTACATGGCATTACAGTTTTAGCTCATCTTGAATTTTACCGAGATTCCTCGGAGACTACATGGCAAGCTCCCTGGGACGAGTTACGCCCAGAAGTAATTATAATGACATGGCTTCAATGGAAAACGTTGATGCACTGGAGGGAAAAAATGACACATTTTAACAAGTAATTTCTGGTTCCTGTATTCAGACTTATCAAGCTTATTTCAAGATGTTTTAAATCATATTATCTTTTCTGCACAGGCAGATAATGCTGCTGGTTTCAGGACATTTTTCTTGGGACAAACTTGTGTCAAGAAAAAATCCAATAATAAAATAATAATAATTTTGTTTTGCAACTTGTTTTAGGATCATATTTTTTCTAAAAGTCCTGATATACACAGGACGTCATTATAGCAGGATAATTTGATTTCTTGTTATCTTGACAAAGCTTGATAAATCTGAGATAAAAATCACAGGCTAAGCTTGTCATTTTTTCACAGAGTGTACTGAGCAACTCAAACTGTGATGATTGGATGTTTCTGCTTATTGCTTTACTGAATGTAGCTAATTTGTCTGGAAAATAGATACAGTATTAACATCCCTGCAACACTGCTACTGGCAAAACAGAGACCGTTTTTGCAAAGGTTTTCAGAGTAAAATCACTCAAATTTTGATCAAGTCTTAATAAAATAATGTATTTTGATTTGTGGTGAGAGAATTTTGAGTTATATCTGATTTTGTTCAGAAATTTGGCCATGAAGGTAAAAAACAAAACAAAACTGTTCATGGTCCAAAAATGTGACTTTCTTTGTCTCTTGTTACAGATCTAAGTTATTGTCTCTGAAAGCAAATTCAATCACCTTTTTTTTAAAAATCTGAGTTAAACTGCTACATATGTATTTATTCCTCAATTGATGTTGGGTCTCAATCCAACATTTTTCATTTCACTTCTCTCTGTGTAGCTAATAGCTCATGCTAAGTCTTATCAAGTTTTAGGCTAATTAATTAGTAGTTTTATTCAATCATGCGGATGCTACCAGCTAATGCTACAACCTTACGGTAACTACCAAAGATATCCCTTCCCTCCCTCTGAATTTTAACATGAATCAACTAAGTCATAATAGATTAACTTTGGCTCACTTCAAAAAACACTAACAATCATAATATATACACATAAAAAAAGACGTTTAGAATCATAAAGTGCCCAAATTAAAGACGTGTTACTTTCGTTGTTTAATAAACTATAAATTTCTCTACAGTGTGCACATTGTGTTCCCTTTGAATTCATCCTATTTTTGTGTCTTTTTTAAAAATATTGAACCTGACGTCAGTCCACACAGATCCTTTGTTTGGATGATGCAAAGTACATTTCATGCTTCCTTCCTCTCTCCCTCCTTTCCTCCCTCTCTTCCTCGCTCCATACTGAGTCGTAGCATGGCTAATCACCAGGTGGCTTGGCGGTCTGTGGATTAGGGCTGTAATTTAGAATAAAGGGGACGCTTCTCTGCACAGCCTGAATACTACTGTCAGACACTGTGAGTGGTTGTTTCCGTTCCCTAAACAAAACCTCCCTCGCTCATCCAACAATGGCACAAGCCGCAAAATAATTGAAGAAGAGGAAGGAGAAGACACTTGCTGGTAGAAATTGGCACAGTAGAAACTGTTATTAGACAACTGTCAGCCAAAGCTTTAAAAAAAGAGAGGAGGAATCTTAAAAATCTACTTCTAGAGTATTAGCTAAAGAGCATTCCGAACTAGGATTCTTAAACTGGGATATAAGTTTTCTGCCCTACTCTGTCACCCAGGCTACTATCCTCGGCATTTTGCTTTCTAGGACCTTTATTGTGTTAGCTTGTCGTGTGTCGTCTGAGCTACAGTACAGCTACAATACCGCCCACTGCCCTCCATGTGGCACCCGCACTCCCAGACGGAATGTCTGAGAATTTAGAACTAGAACACGGAACAGGATGGAACCGAAAACCATTCTGGAATTGAGGATAGAATACCCTGACATTTTTAGATCATGGCCATGTGCCACCACGGCCCAAGACTCTTCCAACCAAACCCTACAGCAGCCGATTTCACCAATTAGCTCTCTCGCTGAAGGTGCTACCAAATGAAATCAGCTGGTGTAGTGATTGGTTGCAATGAAAACATGCAGACCACAGAACTCGAATGGATAGAACGGCCATTCCCATTCAAATCAACGTTCCAGGACGGTTGGAGCGGCAGCAAATTTTATGTGAACCGCTGGGCTAGCTTTTGTATAAACCGACTTACGGCAAGTCGCTGAGAGAAGAGGTTTTGCAGCAAGAACCAAAGAACCTTCTCCATCGCCTTGCTGCCATGGATTGCTAACATGCTGATGTTGACTAGAAGAGCTAGAGAGAGAAGTACAGTCTTTGATAAAGCTACGTTAGCCTTGTCGCTAACGTTAGCTTTCAGTTGAGTTTTGACAGTTTGCTAAGCACTCGTGCAACAGATACATCTGCACAGTTCTCAAGCAAATGTGACAGACTTTACGGCCTTAATACTGAGACTTCTGTTGTCACCAGAGCAATAACCCTTAACATTCCACAATCACCATTTTATGCTACTAGCCAAATTACCATGGCCAACAGTGGAAGGACCGTTCTATCCGTCCAAGTTCTGTGGTGCAGACTCTTGGGTCATGATGGCACATGGTAGAGAACCATGAATCATTAATCAGTGGATCTCAATCCAAAACCCTGCTGGTTTTCATTCTAGCCATCAAATCAAGGCTGATTTACACCTGGGACCCCAGGTGAATGCACTTAAATGCAATTAACTGCCTGGCAGGAGAGAAAACCAGCAGTACTCTGGTTCCTGAAAGCCAGGATTGAGAACCACTGATCTAGATCATTCCAGAAGGTGAAGTGGACTTCCATTTCATGCCTACTCTGCTTACAGACACATAGTACCAAATGGATCTAACCTTGAAGGGCCACGAGTGTGAGACAAAAACAAAAACAGCTCAAGTCAAAGTGTTCAAGACCAAGACGTCTTGGTTTGGTAGAAACAAAGACGTTAAGTTTCATTCTTTCATTTGTAGTCCTCTCTAGTCGTTTCGTGCCCAGATCCATTTCACCTACATCCTGTCGTCCCCTTGTTCTTACAAAAGGGAAGGTTGGTTTCTTAAACAATCTGCGGGCAGTTTCACTTCCTCTCCAGACTCACGGATAGACAGATAACACTCAGGAGCCGTCCTGTCCCTTAATGAGGACACACAAAGACAACAAGCAGTCCTGGGAATGAGAATCGAATGTAGGCTGTGAAGAAGGCGCGCAGCCGAAGCATAGCTGAGCCCGCAGTATGTTGTCGTCCCAGCAGGATCTGATCAATGTCGGCAACCGAGCCCTCCTGTCTCATCAGTCCCCTCGCACATCCGCCATCTTTGAAGCCTCCTTAAGTAGATTTTTGTTCTTCCATCAAAGAGAGCTGAAGAGAACTGGATTTTCCTGTGAGTCTTAGGGGCGGTCGGTTGCAACATCAAGAGAACTATGTTTCCCACAAGTCTTGGGAACAGTTGGTTGCAACTTCAAAAGAACTACATTTCCAATGAGCGGCAGGGTGGCCTAGTGGTTAGTGAGGTCATCCCCCAACCAGAGGGGCGTGGTTCAATCCCCAGTGTGGCCGTACCTGTTGAAGTTCCCTTGAGCAAGATGCTTAACACCTATCTGCTCCAGGGGCGCTGCAACCTGGCTGACCCTGCGCCCCAACCAGAGGACTGATGGGGATTTAAAAAAGCTTCTCAGGAATTGGCTGCAACATCAAAAGAATAAATTTTCCCATGAGTCTTAGGAGTGGTCGGTTGCAACATCAAAAGATTTCATTTTCCAACGAGTCTTAGGACCGGTCGCAGCAGGGCCCGATGGTGCTCTCCAGGGACATCTGGGAGGAGTGG